>NC_088934.1:47980000-48280000 GCF_038396675.1 Hydra vulgaris | reverse complement strand
ACCATTATTCTTGAAGGTGGCATTGCTCGCTGTTGATACCATTTATTCTTGTCTTAATAATTCTCTATAAATCCCAAATCCGTCCTGGTATGGAATATATGCCATATCTGAGGCAGATCTTCTAATGATACCCTTTCTCTTTTAGACAAGGTAAAAAAATGTCTTTATTGTTAATTAAGTCTCTTAAGTCTATTGTTAATTAAGTCTGATATTTAAATTGTTCAATATATATATATATATATATATATATATATATATATATATATATATATATATATATATATATATATATATATATATATTTATATATATATATATATATATATATATATATATATATATATATATATATATATATATATATATATATATATATATATATATATAAATTATGTTAGTGTATTTTACAAACAGAGTGCTCAATATTCTTAAAAATCAGAGCAATTATAAATTAGTAAAAACGCTTATCTAATATTTAGTTTTCTTCAACGTTATGTTGAAGAAAACTAAAAATTAGTTTTCTTCAACATTAGTTGACGCAAACTATAAAAATGGTTGTTAAAGTACTATTAAGTGAGAAATTTATAAAAATATTATTATTTTTTATTTTAGCAACAAACTTAAACAAAAATCTAATATTACCAAATATCAGTTCATATAACAAGCCAAAACACTAGCCCTTATTTTTATCTGTTAAAAAAACCTAAAAAATTTTTTTTGTTTGTTTTTTTGTAAAAAATTAGTTTTTATCAATAACGTTAAAAATTTAAAAAAAAAAAAAAAATTTTTGTAAAAATATTTTTTTTTTCCATAGTAAATGCTATGTATATAAGTCAACTAGTCCCGTTAAAATTTTGCTAACTTACCCCAAAAACCTTTTTTTCAATATTTTTAGATGTTAAAAAACGGCAACTATTGAAAAAAATCTGACTGAAAATAGTAAACCAATTGTGACTGGAATTTTTACAATTTTTTGATAAAAAACTTATTTTTGATAAAACTAACTATTTTCATTGCAAAGTAAAAAAAGGAATAGATGTTCCAAAAGTTACGTTTTTATCCGAAAAACACGTAAACCCCAATATCCCCCATGCGCATGCGTGAATCCTAAAAATACTACAATGATTGATGAAATGGTCAATTATGAAGGTTCTATGTAATTTTTGGCACTCTCTGACAGAGACTCTGAAGATCAACGCAGTTCGTCAACTTACTCCTGCCGCTAATTAGCTCCCTATAAACGTAAAAATCTTCAATAAATATAGTTTATATATTATTCCAAATAAATGTTTTACTATATCTTGTATGTTTTTGCATCTTCTTAGTGGGCACTGAACATAAAAAAAATGTCTTTTGAACGTTCAAATAACGTTCAAAACGTTCATAAAACGTCTTTTTTACGTCCCGCGCCCATTGGGTTGTGATATGCTTCAATAAGTAGTAATTTATCGAACTGTTTCAAATCTTTTTTTCAAAAGAGAAAAAAAGTTAGAGTGGAATTACTTATACGTAGTCATAGGAAGCTCACAGAAGACTGAAATCAGTCATGTCATCAAGTAACTTTATACTAGACGTGTAGTACACATAAACAAGTCAGTTCACTTGTAATTGATGTGAATATTATTTAATATTGAAAGAAATTTTTCGAAAAAAAATTCTAATTTGATGTATAAATTTCCTTTTCTGATTTTTGAGTTTTCTGGCTATTTTCCATTTGGTTTTTTATCATAAAAGTTTCATGATAAAAACTAAGATTTTGACCTTTTTACGTTGATTAGAGCATTTTTAGGAAAAACTTTTAATAAACACAATAAATCGTTGACTTAAATTGACTTCAGTTGCTGAAAATTTTATTGATATTGAACGTATCTATAGAAATAAGACTGCTAAAAAACAAACTACAGAATTTTTAAGAAAATTTTGCTTCAGGTCATTCCATATAATCGCGGTTGTGAAATCTGTAAAAAATTTCGAAGGTTAAATATGAGCAAGGTGTACCCAATAAACCTTAACGTTTATGCTAATGTTTATTCTAAATTTGTATCGCAAAGCCTAAATGAAATCAGTTGCGGTCGTGACAGCCACAAAAAATAAAATGTATCGTTTTAAATGTATTTTGTATTTTTAGATTTAAATACGTCAATAAGTCTTGCAATAAATTATTTGAAAGTATATCCAAAGTATCAAACGCAAATACTGAAAACGTAAAATTCAATTATTATAAACTTTTAATTACCACAGGCAATGTGAAAATAAAAACCGAATTCACCGCAAGTGTTGCAAATAATATTTTTCAACTCTCTTGTGCCAAACAATTCGCAAACATTTATACAGAAAGCCAATCGCATCATGTCAAAACATATGCAAAGATTGATCAAAATCAACAGACCACAAATACTACAGATAAAACTAAACAATCAAGTTTTGGGTTCAAAGAAAAACCATCAAGTATTAAAAATAATCCAATTAGTTTTATTTTAGCTAGCAAATATAATAAATCTGCCCGCCAAACAGGTTTTGCACTTTTTGGAAAAATAATTTTTTTTTGGGACCCTATATTTCGAACAATAATTCCGGGGAATGAAACCATTGCCGTATTCAAATAATTCGTAATTTTGATGCTTTTATAGGCGGTGTAAGCAACAGAATCAACGAAAACCATCTTAAACTTATATGGAAACTAAATTAGGTATTACACCTATATAAATTATCTTAAACAGAGCAAACGAATTCAATATATCATATAAAGTTTCAGAAAAATAATTCAGAAAATAATAAAACTTTTAACCCTTCATTATGGGATAATAATACCATTATTAAAACGTTCCGGAAAAGGCGCGTATATTCTAACGTGGATCAGCATTTTGTATCTAACGTGAACCAAAAAAAAATAAAAAATAAGTAATTTAAATGGCTTCAAACAACATGATAAAGGAAGCAAATCTTCCACAAACGTTTAGCTTGTGTACATTTAATAGCCAGGGACTTAAATCAAATATTGAATATACTGAGACTTTATTCATTTCTCATGACATAGCATTTCGATCAAAACTCGAACATTCTATCATGAAAAACATAAAAACTTCAACTCAATATATTTCAGCTAGGCAAATAATTATGAATAGGGTCAACCTTTTCGCGGGAATGCATTTTTTATCGAAAGAATCAATTTCAAAAAATTGTAAAGAGATATCTTTACGAAGATGATAATATATTTGTAATAAAATTACAAAAAAATTGTATTGACATTATTTTAAATGGCATTTATCTGACCTCGTCACGAAACAATCAAGCATAGTTGGAGAAATGTCTAATATATACTTATATATACTTGTATATACTTGTATATACTTGTATATACTTGTATATACTTGTATATACTTGTATATACTTGTATATACTTGTATATACTTGTATATACTTGTATATACTTGTATATACTTGTATATACTTGTATATACTTGTATATACTTGTATATACTTGTATATACTTGTATATACTTGTATATACTTGTATATACTTGTATATACTTGTATATACTTGTATATACTTGTATATACTTGTATATACAAGTATATACAAGTATATACTTGTATATACTTGTATACACTTGTATATACTTGTATATACTTGTATATACTTGTATATACTTGTATATACTTGTATATACTTAAAGGAGTTATGAATAGTTATAAGAATAACGGCAAAGTAATTATACTTAAAAATTTCCAATCATTTCCGCACTGAATATATGATATACTAGAAAGATCTAGCCCGAAGAGAAAAAATTATTCTTCATTTCATCTGAACTTATTAAATCAAATAAATTAGAATTAGTCGAGGGTCTGGTCCTGCAATCACATATCGACACCTTACATTACCAAACTCATGTTACATTAATCATATAGCTATTTCAAAGCATACATCTTATCTATTATACAAATGAATCTTATTTTGATTTAAAGATTTTCCTGTTTCTTATGAAATAGTAAAACCTTTATTTCAAAATGTTAGTGATCGCTTGCCACTATCAATTTCAATTGGTTTAAAAGGCCAGTATCATAAAGAAAATATAAATAAAAAACGGAGGATTTTAGCATTCAAACATATCTCTGGAACAATCTAGTTTCATTAATCTTAACCTTATTGGTGATTTCGAAAATGAGCTTACCCAAATATATACTACTATTACTAATAGTGGAGAATGGGCACTATGAAAACACTTAAAGTCAAAGATCTACACATATAAAATCCTGGTGGACTCCCGAACTAACTCGAAGTAAAAAAATTCTTTCATTTTATTTTCAAAAATGGAGTGAGACGGGATTCGTTAAAAAGACTCAACCTTTTTAATCTTTAATCGCACCTATTTGCTCGGAAGAATTGATAATAACCTATAGATAATAACCTATATCAACATTAATATAAAATAGAAAAACTAAAAATTCTAACCCAAAAAGCTTTTGGAATATTTTTAAGTGTATAAGAAAGGATTCAAATCTATAACTTTTTACTATAAGCAATAAAAATGATAAAAGAATCCATCAATGCAGAAATTGCTACTATTTTTGAAAAACGATTAAGCGCTGAAAGAATAACTCATAATCCTACTTATCGACAAATTCAACCTTGTGAAAATCCTGATGAAATAATAATTACTGATGGAATTATAAAAATAGCTATTTCTTACCTAAAACTAAATAAATGCGAGAATTATTTCAATATATCTGCAAAATATTTAAAATATGCCCAGTATAATGCACTAACGCAACGGAAAAGAAAATTCTTTCACTTGGCAGTTAGTCATGGATGGACCCCTGCATATATGTCATTGTCAACTATTATATCGCTGTTCAAATCGCATAAAAAATGACTCACCGATCCAAACAACTACCGTTGTATCAGCATTATTCCATTATTTACAAAACTTTTAGAAAAAAAACTTATCTTACTCATCAGTCCTGAAAAAAAACGCATCCCCTTCAATTTTGCTTTAATAACAAAAATTTGACCTTGCATGCTGAATTTGTTATAAGTGAAACGATTAGTCATTACAACAACAAAAATTTGTTTATTCACCTATGTTTTCTAGATCCTGGAAAAGCTTTTGACAGCTGCAACTGGAATCTTCATTTTAGAAACTTTACATTGATAAAAACTTAAGTGAAAAACTTAATCATCTGGGCTTCATTTTGGATACAGAAAAATCCATTTTTGCCTCACTAAATAGATCAAATATTATTAATAGGATATCAAATTTCCAAACAATAGAGCAAACTCTGATTCAATCTGGTATCTGATTTGCACATCCATCTTCAATTATCCAATTATATAAATCTTTTGTTATTTTTAACGCTAACGCATGGTCTAGAACTCTGTGGAAATAGAAGGTTAACAATCCAAAAACTTGATAAAATTGGAAGAAATGAAGTTAAGTCATTTTTTTAAGTCTCCAAGTATAGCAAAAACTGTATAAGCTCTCTATTTAAATTTTTATAAATATTAACGTACGTACAAAAAAATAAAAAATCTATTTCTTCGTCTATTAAATAATAAAGTAACTTTTGAAATCATCAATTCCCAGCTTAACTATTGTTCCGTAAAACATTTATTTTTAGATGACATAAAGGAATTATGTAAGATTCATAAACTAAATATGAAAAACTTAATTCAGGTTAAGATAGTAAAAATTAAAATTTCAGAAAATTTAATTCCTGAAGATACTCATCAAATTATAGTACAGGCAGTTCAATGTTGGAATGCAAAGCAAAAGCAAACAATTTTCAAAAATACTCTTGAAGAAAACACTTCCAATTTAAATTTTATATTATTTTTTAAAATCGGTCATATAAACTATATTATATTAGTTATTTTTATTTTTGTTCATCTTTTACATAAAAAGTAGCGAAATGCCGCGATCGTGATATATTATCATTATATTCAATATGTATTATATATTCATTATATTCATATGTCATTGTATTCATATGATCATTATATTCAATATGTATTATATATTGTACTATTAGATGACACTACATTTTAGGTTTTCTCAAGATACATTTTAACAATGCATAAAGAATATATTTCATTATTTTAAGTTTATGTGTTTCTTTTATAAAAAAATTTATAAAAGAACGTATTAACTAATTTTAATGAAAATTCGCAATAAATCATTATATTAAATTGAATAAAGATTTTTAAATAAACTCAACTGGTCAATATATTTGCAAATGCTTGCTTGGTGGGGTAGTTGTCTGATAATGGTCACACTTCTTTCACAGAAAATTTTTTATTCTTAAGTCTTAAGAAATGGTTAAGTCAATCTTTTCTGCTAAAAAAAAAAAATGTCAGGAAGTTGGGCCATCACTCCATGTTTTGGCTAAAATTGAAGTGTGTATGTTTTGGCTAAAACTGAAGCTCACTATCCATAATATTTTTATTTTTGGCGATAAATAGATGTTTGGTGATGTTTAGCAAAATGGTGAATCTGAAATTGAGGTAGCATTTCAAAAACTCTATATAGTCACATACAAAGACTCAATCATTGCTGTAGAAAATTGGTAATCCTATTTTTATACCAATTTATGTAACTGACTACTTTGAATTCTTCTTTTCGCTCTTCAGATGGTGATTAGATTAGGTTGATAGGACATTAAAACATAAACTACATGAGTATTTGTTTTGCCAGTTTGTATTATAAAATTAAATTGTAAAGGAAAAAGCACGGAATATTTTAATAACATTTTTATGAATTAGACGACAGCAGATTTCTAATGGCGTTTCTAAGTATGTGAGCATTTGAGCTCGACCAATTACGAAAAGTTTAGAAAATTTTATTTTGATACCAAATTTCTATGCATTAACATTCCGTTAATTTAAGAAAAAAGTAACGCTTTTGTGATATTTTACCGTCAATTTAAAAAAAATCTTTCCCACCTAAAGTCAATCGAGATATGTCTTTGCGGTTGTAAAACTCTACTACATGATCGATAACACCAGTTATCGATCATGTTAATCTGTTAAACAGACCTTCATTTTCATTGCTAACTGTTTAATGGCATGATCTTGTTTTTGTGGTGACTTTTGTAAAGCCAATTAAATAAGATTTACAGCTTTTGACAAACTTGAATGATAAACTTCTTCCATTTGATTAGAAAAATAACAAGGAATAGCAATATTATTACGTTGAGATTTTTGAAGAGCTCTGTGTTTACATAGTTGCAACTTAGCAAGTTCTTCTTTTTTATTGTTGCTTAAGCTTTGAATGTTGGCAACAAATATTGCTTCTTTTATTTTTTTTAATTCAATATTCATAGAAAAACATAATTGTACGATTTGGACATTGTTTTATATTTAAATAATGCCTGTATTGTCATGTTAAAATGGCTACCGAATGTTAAGCATCTTCTAGACATGCATAAATAAAATTCACAAAGTGAAGATATTTTCTTTAAATGTACTTAAATATCCTGTATTTCTTAATTTAATCTTTACCAATCCGCTTTTAATGTTCAAATTAGATAATTTTGATAAATAAAAATCTTATATAGAACGACCCCTCGATAATATTTTTATTTACTTATCAAATATCTGCTAATGAATAATTTTTGAATAATTAAATAATGAATAATTAAATTTTAAAAAGGGTTTAATCGGGTAATATGAGCATCTAGATAATATGAGCACACCATAAGAATTCTATGATGTAAGAAGTGATATTCAAGTTGATTTATAATTTTTAAATCAACTTTATGTGGTGATAACAGGAAGCAGTATAATTAGCGTAAGTTTATATCTAGAAATTAACGGTAGTTAAAAAATCTATTATAATGCTATTTAATTTTTTGAATTGTTAAAAATTTATCATTACGCTTTCAAGAATCTGTGTTGCGAAAGTTGGACGTTGAAATATAGATTTTTATTTTTTAATAAAGAAAAATACATTAGCTAGAAATCCGTTCCATTTATGTTCAGAAAACAATACAAACCAATGTAATAAAAACATTTATTTTTGACTTTATTTAAAAATATCATTTTTGTGTAATATGAGCAGGCTCAAATTACCCAGTGTTTTTCACTGAAATTTATTAGTTTAAAGTCTTAAAATTGCTGTGATTTTAATTGCTTTTTGATTTTTGGTTGTTGGGGGTATATTAAAATATTTTTGTATTTTGTATCACATTTGAGTATCTAAAAAAAAAAGAAAGACCCTCCATTTCTAAGATGTTTTAGGATTTTCAGAATCTGGTGGGAAAGGGGATGCATACCCCATCCCCCCTGGATCCGTCACTGTTAAAGTGCTCGTATTATCAAGTGGACTGGGTAATATAAGCAATTTTCGCTATTTTTTTAAAACCTCTGTATTTTTAAGTATAAAAGGTGGATCATGAGTAGTGATCCCTAAAAACTAATTATTCACAAAAATTTAGCCTCCAACATAACTATTTTTTAAAATTCTATAATTTTCGCTTAAAGTGCTCCTAATCATATACCTAATCTACACTATTTTAGATTTAATGCTTTTTTTTTTGTTTCAAATCTTTTTTGTGGAAAAATGAGATCGAAAAACTTTTAACATTTTTATTAGTTTATTATTTATGAAACAATAAAAAAAATATTACTTAAAAAAAGCGTTTTTTTAATAACGAAATGACAGGATCTTAACGATAAATTGTTAAAACTAAAATAATTGCCCCGCAAGCACACGACGTTGAAATAACGTTGAAATAACGCTGATCAACGTCGATCAATGTAAATCAACGTTATTTCAACGTTATTCCAACGTTGTGTGCCCGCTGGGTGGACTTGTGTAAAACGGTTCACCTAAAACAGAATAAAACAAAACAAAAGTTGCAAAAAACGAAAAAAAAAAAATTCTTAACCAGTTGATTTCTGTCAAAAATTCTGCCAAACAAATTATAAATTTTATATTTTATATATTAATTGTATTTGGGTAAATAGTGCATTCTAAAACTGACTATATAAAATTTTTATTTCAAATTTATAATTGATACAATTCTATGCCGTATGAAATTTTTGAGAAACTTGGCTCTAGGTTTCAATTTTTAAAAAACGTGATAAAACAAAATTAGTTTTACAGTAGTGCTAATACATAAAGTATAGTATTAAAAAAAAAAGCGTCTGTCGAAGTACATAAAAAATTTATTCCATGTATTTTTTCTCAATTTCAATTAGAATGATCCAATATTAAAACATCTTTTGTGTCAGCATGCGACTCTTCAAGAAAAGAATCTTCTAGTACAGAATTTAAAGAAGATCTTGCGGATAAAATACCTTGTATAGAATGATGTTGTAATTGTGGTTTTATAGCGAATCGACGCTTGTGACTCGATGTCGATAAATTGAGCATTTTAGAAAAAAGAGAATCATCTAAAGTAACAAATATGTTAGCTTGGAAGATGTATAATAATTAAAAAAATTAAATAATGCATGAAGAGTTTGACAAGCGCTTGTATAAATATTTAAAATTGAATAATATCGAAAATAATTAAAATATTGAAAAATAAAAAGGATTAATCAAAAATTTATAATTTGTTTTATGTTTGTTGTAGATAATTTTATACATATTATTACTAATATATTAACAGTACATTATATAATAATATTATAATATTATATTTAGTATGTAGAAATATTAGTATGTACACTGTTGTATCTCTGTTGTACATAGTATTTGTACAACTCAACATTGTATAGTGTTTTTTCTTTTGGATTTAAAAAGGTAATTGTTTTTTCATATAGATTTTATATACTTTTTTAAATAGCAACTTATTTCACTTCTCTGTAATAACCTCTGTAATTTCACTTCTCTGTAATAACCTCTAATGAAATTAAATTAAGTTAAAAAATGATAATAATATAAACAAATAAAACAACAAATCTACAAAAATGACAGTTACATTAGTGGAAATTAAAAGAATGATAAAGGATATGTTTGAGGAGTTTG
The DNA here is from genome assembly GCF_038396675.1 of Hydra vulgaris. NCBI lineage: Eukaryota > Metazoa > Cnidaria > Hydrozoa > Anthoathecata > Hydridae > Hydra > Hydra vulgaris. Next base: position 48,270,029 of record NC_088934.1, on the reverse strand, counting down.
AGAACAAAATTGAAGCAATACTGAAAAAACAAGAAAAAAATTTTGCAAATATAATCAACGCTAATCTAAAAATAACAAATCAGCGTCTTGATAAAGTGGAAATGATGTCGAACGACAATGTTTATATTATTAAAGCTTTATCAAAAGATGTGGAAGAATTAAAAACGAGTTTAAATTATCATGAAGAACTTGTTGAGAAGAAGATAAAAACCGCCGTTAACACAGTGGAAAAAAATAAAAATTATAATGAAACAATTAACAAGAAAAGTGAATTTACATATGTAAAAAAGAAATTAAGAGAAATGGAGGACAGGTCCAGAAGAAACAACCTAAGGGTGGACGGTATCAAAGAGAAAGATAATGAAACCTGGTGCGATAGTGAAGCGAAGGTTCTTAAATTGTTTGATGAGCAACTTGGCTTAAAAAGTATAAAAATTGAGCGTGCACATCGCACTGGACTGAGAAACAATAAAAAACCTAGAACTATTTTCTTAAAGCTATTAGACTTTAAGGATAAAATTGCTATCTTAAGAAAGTCATCAACATTAAAAGGAAAAAACATTTACATTAATGAAGATTTTTGCGCAGAAACAAACCTAATAAGAAAGGAGTTGAAAGAAAAAATGAAAGTGGAAAAACATGCGGGGAAATTCGCTTACGTATCGTACGATAAATTAATCATTCGGGATTGGAATCAAAAGGAAAAGTAATTTATGTTCTTAATATCTTCTATCTTTTTATAGTTTATATTTGTATATCTTTTTATATACATAAGTGCTCTATTTTATATTGTTACGAATAAAAGAAATAAGTTTTCTAAAGGAAAAGAGAAATAAAAAAATAATAATAATAAAAAAACTTTAAATATTTTAAATAATATTTATTAAAAAATTAAAAATGGTTTCGAATATGACTGAAAACGTAAATTACTTCGAAAATAGTTCATTTCATGTTTTTAGATTTAATAATTTAAACACGCTCGATGAGCACGATCCTGATAAAATTATATTTGATGACTATTCATTAATGAATACGGAAGCACAGTATTTATTTCCGGACGAAATAAAGCAATATTTATCGGATATTGAACCTTTTGAGAACTTATCTCTTCTTCATCTTAACGTAAGAAGCGCTAAAGCAAATTTTGAAAACTTTAAAATATTCTTAGAGGAAAGCAATTTTATTTTCAATATAATTTGTTTAAGTGAAACTTGGCTAACTGATGATGCATTTAGCGAAAGTTGTAGGTTTGACTTACTAAAATATGACGCAATTCACTTACAAAGAAAGTCTAAAAAAAGAGGTGGTGGTGTTGTTATTTACGTCAAAAATAGCTTGTGGTTTAAAATGCGAAAAGACATGTGCATATCTGAATGCAACGGCGAATTTGTTTCGATTGAAATAGTTAATGATAAAACCAAAAATATTTTAGTAACCTGTTGTTACAAACCGCCAAATGCGTCCACAGAAAATTTCTCAAATCATCTCCAGAATATTATTTAAAAAGTTTCTCTAGAAAAAAAAAAACTGTTTGTATTAGGTGACTTTAATATTAACGCCCTAAATTATGACAATGATATAGAAAGTCAAAACTTTTACAATGATTTATTTCGATATGGTGTGATCCCTTTAATAAACAAACCAACAAGAATAACAAGAAATTCAGCAACATTAATAGACAATATATTAACTAACTTTTTATTTGAAAACTCCTTAAAAAAAAGAATAATTAAAACACCAATTTCAGATCAAATGCCAATTTTCATATCCGCTAATACGTCAAATAAACTCAAACAAAAACAAAATAAAGTCCCATTTACTAAACGCCTCCTATCATTAAACAATCAATTAGCGTTTCAAAATGAACTAGGAAATATAGACTGGTCTCCATTAGAATCACTCAATGATGCTAATTCCATGTTTAATAACTTCCATCACAATTTTTCAAACTTGTATGAAAAACACTTCCCAGAGACAGAAGTAAAAATTAAAGTTAAAACCTTAAATTCGCCATGGTTTAGTAAAGGCTTAAAAAAAGCTTCGAAGCGAAAACATCGACTGTACGATAGATATCTAAAAAATAAGTGCGTAAAGACCAAGACAGAATATAAAAACTATAGGACTTTATTTGAGAAAGTCAAACGAACAGCAAAATCAAACTATTATAAAAAGCAACTTGAAAAGTGTCAACTAAGTTCTAGGAAAACTTGGCAAGTACTAAATGAAATAATTGGAAAACCGAAAATCAATGAATCTTTTCCGAAAATCTTACATATTAAAAATAAAACTATTGACAATGAAAACAATATAGCAAATGAATTTAACAATTTTTTTGTGAATATAGGACCTAAACTTGCGGCAAAAATTCCAAATGTAAATAAATCATTTAAGGAATACCTTCAGTGCAATAAAAATCAATTTAAAAATGAGAATTTAACCTTTAAAGAATACGAAACAGCTTTTAAAAGCTTGAAACGTAATAAGTCATCTGGAATTGATGGTATAAACAGCAACATTGTTATTGATTGTTTTAATGAGTTAAAAGTGCCTTTATTTAAAATTTGTAAACGTTCTCTGAATGAGGGTATATTTCCTGATATACTTAAATCAGCAAAAGTTTAACCTATATATAAATCAGGCGATAAAACGGATATTGGAAACTATAGACCAATATCTATACTATCCATTTTTTCTAAGATTTTTGAGCGAATTATGTTCAATAGGTTATATGCATTTTTTAAAAATAATGACTTATTCTATTCAAAACAGTTTGGATTCCAGAAAAGCACTTCAACTGAACATGCAATACTTCACTTAATTAATGAAATAAAAAACTCTTTTGCAAACGGAGAATTTACTTTAGGCGTGTTTATTGACCTCTCCGAGGCCTTTGACACAGTGGATCATAAAATAATGATAAAAAAGCTTATGATGTACGGCATACGAGGCGTACCCTGCAGGTGGATAGCAGATTACCTGAGTAAACGTACACAGTCCATATATAACGGAAATAAAAAACTAACAAATTCATCTTTAATTTCTTGTGGAGTGCCCCAAGGATCTATTCTTGGGCCTCTAATTTTCCTAATATACGTGAATGATCTCTGGAGAGCGACAAATATATCAACAATAATGTTTGCTGACGACAGTAACTTTTTTATTTCAGGAAAAGATATACCTCAACTCTTTGTCCAAATGAACAACGAGTTAGATAAAATTTCACTATGGTTCAATGCAAATAAACTTTCTATTAATTCAAGTAAATCAAAGTTCTCATTATTCCACCCCCTTAAAAAAAAAAAAAATCCTATTTTATTTCCAAAACTAGTTATTGAAAACACAGAAGTTAGTCGCGAAAGAGTCACAAAATTTCTTGGTGTTCTCATTGACGAAAATATTACCTGGAATAAACATATTGCCTATATTGGAAGCAAAATATCAAAAAGTATTGGCGTTCTATATCAGTCACGGGATTTAATTAATAAGCATCATCTAAAACAAATCTATTTCAGTTTTATACAAAGTTACTTGAATTACGCGAACATTGCGTGGTGTAGTACATCTAAAAGCAAGCTTGAAGCACTCTATCGAAAACAAAAACATGCCTTAAGAATAATAAATTTTAAAAATAAAAACGAACATGCAAAACCACTGTTCGAAATTATGAACATCTTTACGTTATACGAGATAAACGTTTATAAAATTTTATGTCTCATGTACAAAAGTAAATTTCAACAATGCCCCTCAATTTTTAATGATCTTTATGAAATAAAACCTAACATTAAGTATACTTTACGCACAACAGGCTTAATTGAACCATTGTGCAAAACTAAACAAGAACAATTTAAAATTACGTATCGTGCTCCGCATATCTGGAATAAAATCTTAGCAAAATATAGTAATTTATAAGATGTAAACAATATAAATTGCTTTCAAAAACTAATAAAAAAGAGTATTTTAAAGTATAAAAATCTTATTAATGATTTCTTTTAAACTGCTTTTTTTTATTTTTATTATTTTTTTATTTTGTTTTGTTTATTTGACTGTTTGTTTTATTTGTTCTTGTCTTTTTACATTGAATGTTTTTGGTGTTAACACTATTTACCTTAGTTAATTAAGTTTTGCTTTTAACAATGTTATAGGAATTTAATATTGTAAAAACATAACTAGTACAACGGTTCTTGATGAAAAGACTTAATGGTCTTCTGCAAGTTTCCCGCGTTTTTATATATTTTTGTATAACTATCTCTTATTATTTTGTCTTTGATTTTTTTTTATATTTATAACTGGATTATTTTTGAAAGAATAAGAGTATCTTGTATTATATTACGGAATTTAATTGTAACAAAAACGGAAAATTAAAAAAAAACCAAAAAAAAAAAACCTCCACTTTAACTTTTCTTTTATGTACCTCTCATGCTTCGTTTTATTTTTCCTCACCTTTTTTTTATCTTTTTAAACCTTCTTCTTTACAATTAATGCACGCTTTGACAAAATTAACCACAGAAACAACAAATAAATATTTAACAGCCTTCTTTTCTTATGGGTGAGTCTAGTCACGCGCACGTACGATAAACTCACCCTAAACCTAATTATATTCTTTTTGCCCATTAGAGAAAAATTTAAGCTAAAAGTTTTTTATAATAAAAATTAACAAAAAATAACTTTTTTTTTAATTCAAATTCACTCCTAACAAGGTTGCAATTATCCGCTATAAAATTGGAAGTTACTAAAAAATAAAGAATAGAGTTTTATTTGTTAACAAATATTTGATAAAAGAGCAAGAGAATGGTTGACAAAAGACTTTAAAAGTTGTAGGTTGTATGAGTCAGGGAAACATAAGGAGGAGAGGGGAGAGTTCCAAAGGGTTGAAGTGCGGGGGAAAAAACTAGACGAATGAAAGTTTTTTGAAGCATGCAAGAACAGAAATAGTAAAAGGATGTGACTTTGCTGAATGACGAGTCAAGTAAGAATGAATCTCTATATACACTACACTGCATTTATCCCTTAATAGTCAGTCAACGAATGTACAGAAATGTACAGACACTCCACTGCGCTAGATTAAACTTAAATTAAACTTTTAAACTTAAATATTAAATTTTTTTCATGGATTGAAACTTTTTTTTAAGAAAATGAATTTTTAAAGAGCGGAACGAAAATCAATTTAAAATTCTTAAGCTGTAAAACGGGAAACCATTTCGATACAATATTGAGTGAGGAAAATGCACTATACAACAGTAATACACTTACAGCAATGAACGTATAATTTAAAGCGAGCCAAAATGCCCGTTTTAGGTTAACATTATAAAACATATGCCTGAATATAAATTTAATATATATGGTTTTTGAACCTACCTTGATTATTGGCGACAAGACCTTTATCTACATTTAAAAGGTTCTTTCTAAGGGGAAGTTTCATTCTAGCTTGCGCATAAGAGTAAAACAACGTAAAATTGCTCCCTATTACCGAAACTGGTAAAGCGACTATTAATAAACCAGAGCATGCGCACAATGCTCCTACAATTTTTGCAGAAAGTGTTTTGGGTATCTAAATTGAATAGCAAAATATTATCTATAGTATCGTAAACAAATAAAAAAAACCTTATGTTTCACAACGTACCACGTCTCCATAACCAACTGTTGTCATGGTCACAATTGACCACCAAAAATATTCTGGAATGCTCGTATAATTCTTGTCATTGTTAGAATCACTCTAAATTGAAGAGATTTTTACACAACAATTACACCAAGATACACTAAATTACATAAATGTAATATGTATGTGTGAATTCATATGTTATAATAATATTTAGAGGCTCAAAGAAGATAAGGATAACCGCAGTCACCACAATCTTTTCATGGAACCCCTATTTTGACTTTTAGCAAGTGTAAAGTAAAATAAAATTGTTATAAAATTTATATAAAACTCCGTTAAAATATGAAAAAATATTTTAACAGAGGCATAATTAAAAAGGTACAGTTTGCGTAATAAAACAGAACGAAGATTTAAAGGTTATAGTTAATGAAGCAAAAATAGAGAACATAGGCTTTCATATAGGGGAAAGGGGGTAATTAGTACCGCTGTGCAATTTGTACCAGCGTTATTGTTCTTTTTCTGATTCGTTGAAATTGGCGGAAACACGATAAAATCAAGCCAGCAGATAAAATATGCATACTGACCAAAAAATGACGGAATGAACGTTAAAGAAAGGAGGTAAGTCTGTTTCCCTTTTTTTACACTATTTGATGTATTAATTACACTGTCCTACTAGTCGTACCTTGCAGGCATGGATATACGTAACTTATTTATATTTTTTATGCCCATCCATTCTTCTTCATTAATAAAAACGTTTTTTTCCGATTCACTTTGCCCATTAAAACACTGAAGTAGAAAACTATGTTTAGTCATAGTCGGGTAAATCGTACCTGTGATGGTGGGGTAAATCGTACCTGTGGTACTAATTACCCCTACCTTTAAAGATAACAAAGGGCAGCGTTGGTACTGCTTCGTGTGTGATGAGGACATTGAGGAGGATATGATCCAGTGTTTAATTTGGGGAGCATGGGTACATGCTGCATGCTCATCATCTGAGTCTCAAAATAGGTCACATGATAGCTATATATGTGAATCATGTCAATAAATATATTTTAAAAGTGTAGAATGAACCAGTTATTGTTTTATTTATTACTTATTATTAGTGCTGAGCTTTTTTTTTCTTCATACCCTTTGGTACTTATTAACCTCACTAATGGTATTATTTGAACCTTTTTGTGGGTAATTAGTACCACCTTGTTTATTTGTAGTTTTTATTAGTGTGCTCTTTATTTTTATATTTACACCTTGAAATCATGATTGTTTGTTTTAGTTTCATCAATGCTTGTTTCTATCTAAAAATAAACTTTTTCCTACATTTAGTTTTATTTTTATTAATTTTTTTCCTCAGGGGGTGCTATTTAGCCCCCTTTCCCCTAATAAGAGCCAAAATATACAATAAAGTCAACTTTAAATATATCCACTATGTTATGTCATGTGCATTTCATACTCATTGCAGAGGAAGAAGAGCCGGTGAATAAAGAACGAAAAAATTTACACATTGTTAATGCCAATCTGTTTAACTGTAATGAAGTTTAAATAAAAATAAAAAAAACACTTCCTGGTTATAAAATGCATATGTAATTATATAAACATAATGAACGTAACAAATAGTGTATGTTATGTCTTTTTTTTAATTAACTTTTTCTACTCTGTCATCAAACATAACTGTCTTATTATGTCAGAAATGTGCCATTCATTCACAGCTTTCTTCTAACAATTTTTTTACACACAATATCATCTAGATCATCTAGTTGTTTAGTTGGCAAATTGTTAAATTAATTTCTTATTTCAACAACATTTAGTATAAACAACCTTCTCTCTAACTTTCTTTTTTTCTTTTATATCAATTTTTGCTGTTTTGAAGTCTGTTTTTAAGAAATCTCAGCTCCAATTTAAGCATGCTTTTAATAATTTTTAATAACTCTTTCTTTTTTTTATGTGCGTCTGAGTAAAGCACAATATCATGGCTACATTACAAAATAAAATTTATAATATTAAGACTACATAGTTATCAGTCCTATTCTTTTTAGATTTCATTTAATAAGATATGTAAATTCCTTTATTAGGGAACCTGTTGCTTCACTTCAAATCAAAACACAGTGCTCAAAAGATCTGCAATTTACCTTATGTGAATTGCAAATTTCAAAACACGCAGATTTTTATTCTTTATAATGCAATACAAACTAAAGGATTTTTTAAAAATTTGATAGAAGCAGTTTTTTTAAAGTTATTCCTTAAGGTAATATATATTTTCTTTATTGACATTTAGGGTTATCATTTGGCAGCTAAGATATGGTTTATTAAGGTTTAGTACAAATTTAGGCAACAGTTATTTGCTCGAGTTTTCCTACAAATGAGTTTTAGCTTATTTTAATAAAACTAATAAGTTTTTATAAAGCTAATAAATTTTATTTTAATATAAAATAAAGCTAATAAGTATTTAGTATATAAGTTTAAAACTGTTGTATAGGACAACTGTATTGTTTTAAAAAATGAAAACTAATATGTTGAAATTGTTTTTCTTTTAAGTGATTTTGAGCTAAGCTACTTACACCTACTGACAATTAGGTAAACATGCAAAGAGTGCCATATCTTCTATCTGTTATTTGAGAGGTCTTTGAGTCTGAAAAACTTTGTTTTTCAAAGACTCAAAGACCTCTCTAATAACAGATAGAAGACTGATCGAACGATAAATCTGTGGCATTACTAGGGGGTGCGAAAGGTGTTGTTCGCACTGGTTGACACCATCATTATATGACACAGGGGTAGCACCAACTTGCTCATGCTCTATTTTTTTGTAAAGGACCTTATTTATTTTTTCTCAAAAATTTCTAGGTACAGAGATATATTAGTAAAATTCTTGGGGGTGACACTAAAAACTTACCGCACAGTTTAAAGAAAACTGAAGAGAGTACTGGAGAACACTTTTATAAGACTATGAAAGAAATGTTGTCTGGAACACAAGCTATAGATGAGTTTAATTAAGATATGACTATGGCTAAAAAGACTGAAGTGATTTGAATGTCTAACAATAGGATAACCTGTTTAACTGGAATGGGTGAAAGATTATGGCCATAAGATTCACAAATTGAATTAGAAGAAAAGTTCTTTGCAAATAATTAAGTATTATTAGGTAATAAGATCAGTCTCATAAATTAGAAATGAAATGACAAAGAGACTGGGATTCTTTTCGTGAAAAGAATCCCAGTCTCTTTAAAAATAACTCTCACAAGAGAGTTATTTTAAAAAAAAAAAGATGAAAAAAATGATTATAATTAGATAGATATAGCAGCTGCACAAGGTGAAAACCATTCAGTAGAATTAGCCATGACCTGAAACCAACAAGAAGCAATAAAAGCTTTTATATCTGTCTGTAGGTTACTTAGGAGACACATTAATCCGTGGAGAAAAAAGACACCAGCCAAAAGATCGTCTCAAAAAAGATTGTCACGAAAAGAATCCCATTCAGCTTTGGGGTTGAAAGTAGCAGTAATGGGCATAGTTAACTAACTTTTTAGTTAACTTTTAGTTAAACTACTTTTTTTTAGTTAAATGCAATAGTTAAACTAAATTTTTTTATTTAAGTTAAACTTTTAGTTTAACTAACTTTTTTCCTAGTTTAGTTGAAAAAGTTTAACTAAATTTTTATTAACTAAATTTTTTATATATCGACAAATAAATCGTTCTATTTCTATGCACCACTCACCTGACCAAGGACTCCAAGGATTCTGTTATTACTATTTTTATGTATTTATTTATTTAGTGCATGAACTGGACTTTTCAACATCATTTCCGCTTGGTCTGTATCAATAAAATGGTTAGCGGAAACATAAATTCATCAACAAATTTTCTTGAGTTGAAAAAAAAAAAAGTTAAAAAGTTGAATTTTAGTTAACTATTTCTTATTAGTTTAAGTTAACTACTTTTTATAAAAAATTTGTAACTAAAAGTTTAACTACTTTTTTTTAGTTTTAGTTAGTAGTTTAGTTAAACTATAATAAAAAAGTTTGTGCCCATCACTGGAAAGTAGTGCGTTAGTAAAGTAAGTCTGAAGAACAAGTGCAAAATCAAAAGTTTATAGAGATCATTGCATGGTTGAAACCACCTAAAGAAGAACAAGGAGAAACTGAACACATGCTAGGGTCAGATACAAGAAATAAATTAAAGAGTGAAGGTATTTTAGATTAGAGTAGTCTGCAAAGCGAGTAACCAAATTTAAAGTAGTTTCATAAAGAGCAAGCAAGTGTGATAAATTGTATAAGCGGTAAGATTCAATGGATTTTTTTTTTTTAATTTAGATGGAAAGCTACTTCGAAGACTAAGATTATTTCTAAAACATATATTGGAGCAGTTAGTTGATGAGAATGGTTTTTTATGTTATGTTAGCTTTAAGCACGGTTTAAGTTTATAGGAACTTGACTCATTCATATATGGAGCATAGCATTCCAAGCAATGAGCTATACAGTTTTCACAGCCATGCTAATTAACCCAATCTTGTAACTTAGAGCTCCTTAGTTGGCCTTAAAAATGCACATCAAAAGAATTAGCAGGGACACCATCTGTGCGGAACATAGCACTTTTAATACTCTGATAATTTACAGCTGTTGATGGAATCAGTCTCTCTGAGAGCTACCACAAAGTTTGGGAAATTTTACTACCAGCTGGCCTCAGAACCATTAAACTGAATTTTCGAGCTATACCATCATTAGGAGATAACAGAAAGAGTTGCATAGCCACTACTAAGGAGACACAAGCAAAGATCTATGAGTCAAAAGGATCTAGCATTCATTACCCTGGACAAGAAACAATGTAAAACAGGAGTACAATTACCTAATAGATGAGAAAGGGGTTTCAGGCTGGTCAACAGAATTTCTATTAGACACCTGTATATAAGATAGCTGGATACAGATAACTTCTATAAGATAGCTGGACAGAGTTAAAATCTACCAAGATGATTATTTTTCTGAGACACCGACTCTATGGTTCACTCAAACAAGAGCCCCAAGGCAGGAGGCTTTAAGTTTAATTAATTTAACTTTAAGTTAATGTTCATTTCTCCTAGCTTTTGCCTAAAAAAGCAAACACTACAAGGCAGCTGGGTAAAGGGAAGATTTTACTGGGTTACATGGTACCAGTAGCTGGGTGATCATGATGATAAACCTGAGCTGAACTTGAGTAGTTGAAAGAAGTTACTTCTTGTAAACAGTAATCTAAAACATTGATGGGGATATTTTGATAATGCATTAGGAAAAACATTACACCTAACAGAATACTAAGAATACTAATATTAAGGTGAGTGTAGGTTTTATTTTTGGAGTCTCTACTAAATACTGTAGTGTTACCATCATTAAGATATATAAATATTACATTTTAGAATGTTACATTTTTTTAATGAAAAACAAAAGATTTCTGTTGACTTAGCAGACTCTATTGCACCAGCTGACTTAGTTTGATTTAGTTAGCAGAAATGATTATATTTTTCTGCTCATATTTAAGTGTACTTTTTTTCCTTCCCAAATTGCTCAACCTTTACAAAGTTTTGATAAAATAACAGTATCCAATACCTTGTTGTTTTCATAAGAAATTGCCATAACTATACTATTTAAAGAAAAAAATCCTCTCCATTGCCAGGTACCATCAATGGAAACACCAAGTTTAATATTATCACTTATATTAGGTCAAGTTTTACTATTTACCAATTTCATAGCGACGTTTCAAATACTTACTCTGCTTAGCAACTATAAGTGTTAAAGTTTGCAAATAAAACAGTCAAAACAATATTTTGATAAAGGTGACTGCATGTGCTTTATGGAGGTGAAGGTTAACATTGCTTTTCGTCCTCTTCCAATTACCATATTATATTAGTATCCAAACCAGGTTTGTTCTATTGAATATTAGAAGAAGAAAAGAGTTTATCTTCAGAAGCACAACTACTGCAAGTAATTTGAAAAAACAACAAATGCCTTGAATAATCATGATACATGAGGAAAGTTTTCATAAGATATAAGGATAGTTTTGTACCACAAACATTACAAGAAGCATAATTTTCAGAACAATTTTTCATTTATTCAAAATGTGTAAAGAATATGAATTCATCATTATCAAAAATGTTTTTTCAAAATCGTTTCTCATTTTTTCTTACTTGTTTTCTTACTTGTTTTCTTACTTGATCAAGTTCTTGTATTATTATCAAATTCTTTATTGGAATTTATATGTTTACTACTATTTTTCTTTTATTTGCCATTATTTACTTTGTCATAAGTCAGACAACTTTTTTATAACAATAGTACCACTTTTTCATCTGAATTCAAAAGCCCAACTACAAAGGGATCGCCCCTAAATTAGGCAACGCTAAATTTCACTAATAAACAAAATAAAAAAAGATAAAAAATTTTCACTCGCAGAGCCTTTAGTTAAAATCAAAAAATCAAAATAGCACATTAAGTTTAATGAAAATCGCCGCGTAAAAGAGCTTAAGATCTCCTACTTCTGGTTTTTAAATAAATTTATCGTTGCGTAGTATATGGACGATCCCAAAGTTAAACCGTTAAAAACAGCCTAAAAAGTAATGTTACTTAGATTTCTGAATTTTAGACCAATAGTAATTCAAAACATTATAAAATAAAAGATTTCTGGAATGTCTAATTTTTAGGGATCAACTAAAAGATAAAGTTTTGAGAAAGAGAGTTTAACGATACAAAAGCTTTAAAGACAGATTTATAATTTTTTTTTACATGAAAAATATAAATCTATGCAATCCGGAACTAATCTTTCTGAATCTGTAACTAAAACTTTTAGCTTTTAGAAGATAAAGAAAAACTCGATGTGAATTATGCATGACCGACAATACGGGTTTTGAAATGGAGGGGCACAACCGCCATATTCTAAAAGAAATCCTAAATATTGTGAATTATCTGAGAAAAAAAAGGTCCAAGAGTAAAAAAGTGCAGAGGGGAGGGGGGCTCGTGCCTCCAGCCCCCTCCCCTTTCCCGATCTCATCGGCCCTTTTATGATATTGGCTCAAATAACCTTGAAAAGATGAAAAAAAGTTTAATTAACATAAATAGTATTAATTCAAAAGTTCAAAAAAATCCAAAAAAGTGTGATTACGACATTTCTAATCCAAAAGCATTCAAGCAAAGCAAGTTTGAAAACAAACCAGACAGCAGAAAGAAAGTTTTTTGTCATTTCTAAATCATTTCTAAAAATTTAACTTTTGTGCTCAAAGAGGAAAGTGAATTTTTCCTGAAAAATTGCAATCGTCAAGGAAAATGGTGCCTTTGTTAAGCCGATCGCGAGGTCATTAAAAACATGGAAATGACACGCTAAAAGATAATTTCTTTGAATAGTATAATACTTTGTTACGCGCCTAGAAACCTTAAAAAAAATAGCCAAAACTAACTTTCCAAAGACCATCAATTAGACTTTTTTTAGAGGTCTTGAATTGAATTTGGTTGGTTTTTATTTTTATCTTAAAAAAAACTTCAATATTTTTTTAAAAAATGTTCTTTATTTTTAGTTATTTTATGGCTGTATTTATTAATCTTTTATATTATCTTTTTTTTTTTAAATTTAACGTATTAAATTTTTATTAACCACCCAGTCGGCATTTGGTCCTAAAAAACGTTGTTTGAACGTTCAAAAGACGTTTGAACGCAGCAGCGTCATCAATATAGCGTTTTACATTGTACTAAATATACCAACGAAAAACTGTCTCAAAATATTTTAATTTGTTAACATTGAGAAAAAACTTGCTACGCTTGATTATCAGAAAATAATGAAAAAATGTTATTTAAAAGCAATGAGATAATAGATATGAAAATCAAATAATAAGAAACTTTAATTAACAATTTAAAAAACAAAAAAATTATACGTTTCACAATTTCATATTGCAGCCCCTCTAACTTAACAACAAGATGAAAAATTAGCTAATTAAGATTAAACTAAAAGACATTATATCAAAAGCAAAAAAAACTTTAGATATTAAAAATTAATATAACAAAGTTTTTTTGTCGTCCTTGTACAATGATTGAATGTGTATGTGCGTATGCTTGGGTATATGTATGCGTATGTGTATAAATGTGTATATATGTGCTTGTATGCGTGTTGTGTGTTAATATGTGTGTATATGTATATTAGGGCATCCCGTACTTTTCAAAAAACATATTTTTTCATTATAAAAACTTGGCCCCAAATATTTTTTGCCTGAACATATATACATTTTAGGTCAGTTTAAAAAAAGTTGATTTAAAAAAGTCTTCATTTGCAAAAATTGGTCTTTTGTTGAACTAAAAATTAATTTAAGACAAAAACAGATTTTTTTGAGGAAGCAAGCCCAAGAAACTTGATAAAATATCAAACACTGAGGAATGATTCGGGAATATAAATTATTTAAATATTTTTTTTAAAGCATTTTTCAATATTTCATTTTACTATTCTGTCATATAGTCATATAGTATATAAAATATATAATCAGTAATGAGTGGTATAAAAACAAGAAAAAAAGCAAGCACAGTAATGTCCGATTTAATAGGTAATAAAATTGTTGTGAATATTATATTTTCTTTATATTATTAATAATATTTTATTATTACTAAAATAATATTTATAATACAAAGATAATATTATATTCACAACAATTATGTCAATTAATGTTATTAATTTATTTTATAACTATTATCATGAGTATTAAATCATGAATATATTTTCTTGTATAAAATTTCATCAACAACAACATTATGAACAGTAACCATTTTATCAACAACAACATTATGAACAGTAACCATTTTGTCAACAACAACATTATGAACAGTAACCATTTTATCAACAACAACATTATGAACAGTAACCATTTTATCAACAACAACATTATGAACAGTAACCATTTTATCAACAACAACATTATGAACAGTAACCATTTTATCAACAACAACATTATGAACAGTAACCATTTTATCAACAACAACATTATGAACAGTAACCATTTTGTCAACAACAACATTATGAACAGTAACCATTTTATCAACAACAACATTATGAACAGTAACCATTTTATCAACAACAACATTATGAACAGTAACCATTTTATCAACAACAACATTATGAACAGTAACCATTTTATCAACAACAACATTATGAACAGTAACCATTTTATCAACAACAACATTATGAACAGTAACCATTTTATCAACAACAACATTATGAACAGTAACCATTTTATCAACAAAAATAATAAGAGTAACAATAATAAATTAAAAACTATATATAACATGATAATATTTTATCTCCAGGAAAAGGAAGAAACTTTATTCCATTTGAGCTACCAACTCTTGGTGCTGTTCTTCGTAAAGCTATACTGCTTAAAGAGTTGTCAGAAAAGAAGATATATCCATTGGATGATTTAATCAGGGAGACAAGATTGGAAGTTGTTAATCAATGGAAAAAAGCAAATTCAGATTTTTCATCTCCAGTAATATTTACAGATAAGTCCATTGACAGAAAGATCAAAAAAAGTTATTGTGATGTTTATGATATTTGCAAAAAAAAATTAACAAAAAACAAATTATTATAAAGAGGTTGAAAGGAAGTGAAAAGCAATTGAGCGAAGCAGTAAAAAAGAACATGATCTGAAAAATATCAAAGAAAAGGAGATAATAAATATTTGCTATTTGAAAAAAACATATGATGAGTTTTTGGAAAACTTTAATGACAAAGTAAAGTGTTCAAACAGTGAGTTAGAGTGTTTTTATAACACAGAAAATTCTCATGTACTAGATAAAAGCGAAGATTTTAAATTAAAGAGAAATTATATGAAGATACAAAATACAGCTATTGCTGCAATTAGGTATGAAGTTTCAAACACTTCTGCTGCTGCTATTGCTTCTGGGTTTTCAAAAGATTTGGTGGAGGCTAAAATTGTTCCGGAATCAGCTATTTATTTATTATTGGACAAAAAAAGATAAAGTTATGTCAGAGTGTCAGAATATTGGAGAAAATAGATTTGAGTGTGAAGATATTTCTTGCATTCTTTTTGATGGAAGAAGTGGCAAAACAAATGTATTGACATTTAATAATAAAACTAAAAAATATTATCCTTCAATTCAAAAGGAAGATCACTTTCACTGATGAATATGGTAAATATCTTCATCATTTAACCAAAGAAGAAATACCTAAAAAATCAAAAATCAAACCTGCTGAACATATTGCAAGTAAAATATTTCAGTGGTGTAATTTGCATGGGGTAAAAGATAGCTTAAAATTCATTGGTTGTGATAGCACGGCCAATAAATTTTAAGCTATCTTTAAATTCATTAGCCGTGTAAATACAGGTCATATTGGAGGTGTTATCCATTGTTTAGAAACTAGATTAGAAAGAAAATTAGGATGACTAATATTTTCTCTTCACACATGAACTTTGTATTCGACATTTAATAGAAGAGCTAGATTGGAAAATAACCTCAAAGACAGGATTTTCTGGACCCATTGGGAAGTTGCTTTTAAGATTACTGAAATGGAAAGAAATTACAGTTTTAAGCCAATATCTATAGGTCCTGGCCTAATTGAACTTTGTAAAGAAATAGTAAAAGAGTTATCTTCAGATCAGAAATATGCCTATAAAATATGCCAGACAGTAATTAATGTAACTCTTACCAAAGATTTGGCTAAAAACCAGGTACTTTAGTTCATTCAAGGTGGCTCAATACAGGTTCTTCCTTGCTTTTATTGTGGGTAGGCAAGCGTGGGTTAGAGAAGGAAAAACTATAAAATCTAGAATTAATTGTTAAGTTTCTTGTGTAAGTTTACTTCCCTGTGTGTTTCTAAATTAAAGTGAAGCACAGTTGGATAGGAGGGCTATGACACATCTTGAACCAACTCACACTAATAAAACTTCAAGATAAAAATGTACAAATGATTATTGAAAAGTATGTGAAATCTTCTGCATGGAATTCTCATTCTGAAATTTTATAACAAACAATTTAGAAATGGGAAATCTAGCTACCAGAACATACAAGCTTCCGTATTCAAACTTGGATGCAACCATATTAACTGAGCTTATAACATGGGAAGAGGCTTATAAACCCATCTTAACCTGAAATGATTGTGGATTGTCCTATGGTAGTTCCATATTTCCCTGTTCACTCGCAAGGAGTTGAGAGGGCAGTTAAAGAGGTAAAGGGCTTTTCCTAAAAACTTAATAATATCTTAATTAATAGAAACTTTCAAAAAATCTTCTCAAAATATGTTTGTTTAAAGGTAACTACAGCTTCTGAAACAGTGTTTGGTTTTGAGAAGCGAGATGGATTTATTCGTGCAAGAGCAGAAAGTAGAGCAATAAATTCTCTTTAACAGCAAGCAGGACCTCCTTTTAGTTTAGCATATATTTTTATCATTTTTAGTGTCTCTAACTTAAACTTGTATAGTGTAAAACAAGCATTTTAGAAATTTTCTATATATAGAAAAAGAAAGCGGAGGGATGAGGGGGCGGGGGGTGTGAATCATTACTAAATTGTAAAATTGTTCTCTATTTACTTTAATGAAAATTTGTTCCTCCTCCCCATTTCAATCAAATTTTGAAAAATTAAGGTCTATTTTTGCAAATGATGCATTTATTCTGGTAAAAAAAATTTTGTCTTTTCTTAATTTATGTACCTAATGGCATAAAAATCCTAAGGGCTGACATTTTTAATAAATGTTGAAAAGTACGGGATGCCATAATGTATATGTATGTATGCGTGTATGTATTTATATAGATGCGTATATATATATATATATATATATATATATATATATATATATATATATATATATATATATATATATATATATATATATATATATATATATATATATATATATATATATATATATATATATGTTTGTATGTGTGCATGTGTATGGATATATGTGTATATATATAAGCGTATGCGTGACATAAATGTATGTATGTATTTATTTATGCATGTATGTGTGCGTGTATAAGTATAGATATATAGTTAAATATACCATTGATAATATTATCATTGTTATTATTATTATTACCATTATTTTTATTAATATCATTATTTTTATTATTATTATTATTATCTTCATTAATACCATTATTTTTATTGTTATTAATACCATTTTTATTATTATAGTTACTATTAATGTTATTATTATTGTTAACGTTATGATATTTAGAGTTGTTGTTATTTTATTCTTATGTTATTTTTCATTATTATTAGGTGTTTATTCATCATTAGTAGTTATGCTATTTGCTAACATCCTTGAGTTGTAAAATCAAGTAATTCAGAATATATTGATCAATTGATTGATTGCAGCTGTTTTTTATTTTTAGCTTTGTTTCTCTGCAGCAAATCTAATAAAAACTTAAAAATCGCCAATTGAGTAAACGTTGACTTACACCATTCTGATTCTCACTAGCTAATATTGATACCAGTTATTTTTAGGTCACTCAAACTGAATGGTTTATTATAAAATGACACTATTAAAAAAGTGGTAATTAAAAATGTAAAGGGTTATCCATAAATTACATCGCGCTTAAAGAGGGGTTAATGTTTTTGTGACGACTCATACTTGTTACCAAAGTGTTACGATGTTGTGACAAGGGAGGAAGGGGGTCAAAAATGATCGAAAACTGCGTGACGTTTATGGACAACCCCAAATTAATAAAAACATAATTTAAAAAAGTTCACCTTTTCGGCATAATGAATTAGCGTTGAGAAGATAATCATAGGAATTGTCACCAACATCAGCAGCAACATCAACTCATTCATGCTTGCTACCAATGTCTGTGCGATAACTTGCATTCCACTAAGTTGTTTAAAAAAACGAAACAAACGAAATATTCGAATAAGGCGAGTTACGAAGAGAAAGTCAAAATCTTTGGTTTTCATAATAAAGGATATATAAAATTGAATAGTAGAAAGAAAATCTATATACGTCAAAGCAGATCGAAAAAAGGATTTATACGAAGGACAACAAATTAATCGAATAATGAACTCTACTGTAAATATACCACAATAAATGTATTCAAGTAGATCGAACGTGCGAGAGTACTTGAAAAATCTAGGGACAGTCTGCATGCAAAACGTTACCAATGAAGCGACTATTACCATCAATGAAAAAAATGCTGCTATCTAAAAATTATTATTATTATTATTATTATTATATATATATATATATATATATATATATATATATATATATATATATATATATATATATATATACATATATATATATATATATACATATATATATATATATATATATATATATATATATAAATATATATATATATATATATATATATATATATATATTTATATATAGGGTTGAAATTTTCAAAAATATTTTTATTGCAACAAACTTATAGTTATTATGTATTTTTAGAAAATTCATTTCTTTGTTTCAAAAATATGCTTAGGATTTGGGTATTCTACAAATATTTCAACAAAAAATAAAAATGCGCAATTTTTAATCACATTTTTTTAGTCAATTTAAAAAACGCGCTTTTTTAAAAAAAAGTATTAAAACACTCAAGTTTAAATTACAGTAAACTCCCGGTTATTCGAACTTCCCAGGAGAAGTAGAATTTACTTCAAATAACCGAAAGATCGAATAACTGAAAATATCATTTTAAGTTACAATCAAATTTTAACAGAAGAAGAGAGTAAAAAAGAAAAAAGACTATGAAAAAATTAAGATGCTGTTTAAGTATTTACTTTCTAAAAAACAAGTTTAAAATAAAAAAAATAAATTCTTTACAATTTATCAAAAAAATTATCAACGGAATCATGCTTTCCGAAACTTAAGTTTTGTCTCTTAGTTCCAAATTGACTGACTCCTTATGATTATGCCTTCTTAATGCTTAATCCAGTAAGTTTAAGTGTTTTGAGGAACACTAAACTTTTCGGCTACATTCTTTTTAGTTTAACCTTTTTCCAATGTTTAAAAGCAAGATATTTATAATATTATAATATATTATAATATTTATAAGATATTTATATTTGACTGATAATTTGACATTTTTGCTCAACTTTTACTATAAAATTTGCGTGAAACAAAGAGAGTTTATTAAAAAAGGGTGGTTGATCGCATCCCCAAGGTGCGGCCATGGTACTGACTTCTTTCGCGTAGACGCCATGTTAAAATATTCATTGCACTGCGTTTAATGTTACGAAATACAATGCAATGGTATCTTGAGCCGAAGGAAAACTTCGAATAACAGACGGGGTGTTTGACAAGTGAAGCAAAAAATTACTTCAAATAAAAAAAGTTTCAAATAACTGCTTATTTGAATAATTGATGGATATTTATATAAGTTTGTTAAGGAAAATTCACGGGGGATGAAAATTGGTTCGAATAAGCGAGAAATTCGAAAATCAATCCCACTAAGGCGGTCCTGAGAAAGAGTCAATCGAAGGTAATTTTTGATAATTTTCAATTTAGAAAAACTTCTTCCTCCACTGGCCATTGATACGGGGAGAGTAAGCAAAATTCTCAATGCTACATACACACTGGGAAAGATGTCAGTCAAGTGTTTTTTTGTAATATAAGACAGTGTTGTTTTGGGGCAGCTATCTTTTGGCAACATTGGAGCTAAAATTACAATTTCATAAGACAGTTCATTCCCATTGATGTCACTCTTGCCATCAGCAGTCAAAATGGATTGCAGGTTTTTGCACTTTTCTTTAATTGCATATGTTTCACATTTGTCTCTTTTTTCCAAGTTATAGAGGAATTCGAAATGTTTGCTGTGATTTTCCATCAGTTCAAATCTTTCTGACAATGAATTAATTGCAGTGTCTAAAACCACAAAAAAGAAATTTACTTTGAAAGACGCTTTTGCTGACTTCACAGGTTCATCTTTGCTTTCATAGGAAAATTGCCTTTTGGTCTTTCTTTGCCTAACAACAACTTCATCAGAGAAATTTGGATCGATGTCCAGTTTTTCGGCTAGTTCCTTTGCATCTGTAATAACGTTATTCAGTCCATTTTCTGATCTCAAGTTCTCCAAAAAATACTTAACACTTTTAATTAGTTTCAAAGCGCTCTGCAAATCAACAGCTTTCATCTGAAGTGTTTTGCTTACTAAATTAATTTTGAATAAAACATCATACCAAATGACCAAACAGCAGCGAAATTTGAAACCTGTAATTTTTTTGGCAATTCCCATATCGGTACATTTTCCAAAAACATCAATAACATCAAAACATCAAAAAGAATCTAACGTTGATTCATAGACAGCGTCATAAATCTTATCAATATGGTATCGCAAAGGTTCGAGGGCGTCTATCCTGCTCTCCCAACGGGTTTCACTTAAAGGTTTTACAGTCAAGTTAGTTACATGGTTTGGTAATATATTCCATCTATGGTTTGATCCATCCTATGGTTTGAATGACTTCCACAAGGAACAAAAAAATGCTCGTGGTTTAAGGCCAAGGATCCTTTTTTGTACTCCTACATTCTTTCCCTTCATATTTGATCCATTATCATAACCTTGGTCACGCATATTTTGTAAAGATGTTCCTTTTTTTGAAAGCTCGTCTAACAAGCAAGCTGTCAACCCTTGCCAAGATGTATATGAGACCTGAGAAAATGTTCTCTTACGTTTACTTCTTCACCTGGAACTGCATAGACAAACTGAACTACAAGAGTCATTTGTTCTTTACGACTTACGTCAGAAGTGCAGTCAAGAATTATAGAATAATACAAAGCTTTTTTCAGTTCACACACGATATGCTCTCTAACTTTACAGGAAAGAAGAACAATAAACTCATTTTGAATTTGTTTGCTTAAATAATGCACGTGAGTTTCTTTGGCAGTTATTCAACGAAGATATTCAGAAAGGAACAAGTCAAAGTTTTCTTCGAAAACTGTTTCACTTGTTCCACGAAAAGCATATCCTTGAGTGCCAAGGAATTGCACAATACAAACAAGTCGTTTTAAAACTGCATACCAACGATCAGTTTTAGATTGAATCATACGTTGATGTTGGGAACCAATAGTGTTGCCTAATTGCAATCTTGTGGCAAGTTCTCGATAAGAAATGGTCGCATTTCCGTGAGAGTTTGACCTTTCATGTGTACGTAAAACATTTGACATGTTTTGCCAATCAGAGTACCCCTCTCTTCCAGAAAGATATATGTCATCAGTACTAAATAGCTTGCAAAAAAAAAACAAAATACTGATTTTTTAGATATTGAATACACTAGCCAATCCCTGTCAATGTCTTCTCCATTTGGCAACTTAGTTTTGGAATTGACAACTCTGAACCGTCTGCCTGAATTACTGTCAATAGGAAAGTTTATATTTTTAACCTGCACTGATCCTTTTACAACAAGCACTTGACGAATGTCATCTGTGATTCTGGCTGGCCACATTCCGCAGTCTTCAAGCGAGTCCCATGATAGTGACGAAGTGACCGCATTTTCCTCGGCACCAGAGTTCTGAAACAATAACGATGATTATTTTACTAAATGAGGTTTTATACAAAAACAACATTATTTTTAAAGTTCATTTTTAATAGTGGATGAAGGATGATTATTAAAAAGGTTTTTAGTTAATTTTTTCCAACTTACATAACCCTACTTTTTTCACTTTTTTAAAATGGAATCGAAATCTTTTGTTTATAAAATATGTTAAAAGTATTTTTTTATATTTTATCTTTTATTTTTTTATTTTTCTTTGTTTTTATTTTTACACCAAATAAAGTTAATTTGCCGTATTTATTATAATTTATTTTATTTTGTTTACTAATTTCCAGAATTGTAATATATATTTATATGCATACAAATATACAACTGTATTTTGATTTAGTTTTTATTAACTCACTTATTTGTGTGAAGAGTTTAATTTGTTGATTTTATTTAGCTTATATATTTTATAAAACTATTGTAAACATTCAACTAAAAATAAAGTTTTTAAATAAATAAAGACTAACTTGGTGGAAAAATCCGCTTAAATTCTTTGTAATCTTATACAATTTATGCTTGTTTAAGCGATAAACATAAATAAATGGAAAAAAAAATACCTTGGCATTATTTACTTATATTTAAAGAACATTTTTAAATTTGCGGCAGTTTTTTTAACTAAATTCAAAATAGATTTCGTTGGAGAGGAGTTAAAATTAAAGTTTTTATTTTAAAACAAGACTTCGTACAAGACTTGGTACTTTCGAAGGCCTTTGACTGTATCTGTATATAATTTTTTTTTTCAACAAAATGCATATTAACTAACAAACTCAAAATCAAGTACAAAACTTAAATGAAGATTGTGAACTTGACGTACTCATACTTGGTTGGTAATGTAAGCGTTCTTTTAGAGAAAAAGATTCAACTGCTTCTACAGGAATGTCTTTTAAAACTTGAGACTGTGGATTTTCTTCTAACATCTTCTGCTCCTAGAGTACAAGTTATTTTATTATTTTTTTTTGTTATGACTTATAAATATGGTTGAAAGTACACCCAACACCCAATATCAATAAAAAAAGTGTTGTGAAAATAGCACACAGTGGTTATTAAGGCTTAAATAACGGTTTATTATCTCTCTAAATTATTATTATTGTATTTATTAACTAACTTGATAATAATAAATGCACTCTTGTATTATTTCTTACCTGAAATTGATGCTGATTATCGTTTACATCTTGTTTTTCTAATATAGAGAAATGTTTACTCAATGCCTTTGCTTGTTTTTTGTTTTCTCTCTCCATATCTGATTTGCGTTTTCTATAAAAGAAACCCGAAGGTTTCTTTTTTTCCGCCATAATAACTCACACACTTATTTTATCAATTATTTAACTAATGATTACTTTTAGCTGTAATTGTTTTTTCATTTAAGTGCTGAGCAAATACTTACAAAATCAATAGTTTAAAATATAAACTTTGGCGCCCTTAATATGTAAATATACAGTTACAATAAACATTTAACACACAAAAACACAATTTAAATAAACAGTAAACTAACAAACTTATTCTTTCAAACAATCACCTAACTACAACTTTTTGATTTAATTCTTTTTTTATTGAAGTGCTGGGCAAATATTTACAAAATCAATAGTCTAGCATATCAACTTTGGCGCCCCTAATATGTAAACAACTCACTACTTGTACACATTAAAGACGCTAAATATTATTTTTAACTTTTACTTTTTTAAATCCAAATTAAAACTTAAAAAAAACGAAAAAAAAAAAACATTAGCTACGCCAGCGCGGCGCCCCAGAAAAGCCGGCACCATATGCGACCGCATAATTCGCAAAGCCCTTGCACCGGCCCTGTGTGTATGTTATTTTTACTTTTGTGAAACAACAATAATAGATGTTTTCCGAGTTAGCTTATGTATAACATATTTCTGGCTTTTACTTTTCTCAACTACAATGTAAAATATTCTCAAATACAAAGAATAAAATCTTTTTTAGATTAACAAGTTTTATTGTGTATTATTTTTGTAGAGTGTTTTGTATGCAGTTTTTACTCATAAGAAACAAAGTTTTTTTTGAGTAAAAATTGCATACAAAGACAATATTAGAGGGAGGGTGTGTCGGAGGAGGAGATGTTTACCACACAAAGAAGGTTATTTTTTCAAGATATAGCCGGTTTTTTGACGATTTTAGTCAGCAAGTCGGGTATTCGACATAATTCAGTCGGGTGAATTTTAGTTTTTAAGGCCCTTTTTTTATTATTTTTAAGAAACGAGTTGGTACTTTTTACGGGTTTCTTCCTATCCCCCTATCCTACCTCGTTTTTTAATTTGTTGATTTGTAAAGTCAAAAGTGCCCTAGTATGGTTGTCGCAAGTGAGAATTAAATCTTAAAGAACTTATTTAAACATTCCAGTGAAATTTATGACCTTGAAATTATTAGTTCTTTATTTTAATTGCTAACTATAATTTTATATAGTTCAAACAAAAACATTTTCTTTACTTTTTACTTTTCATTAATCAATAACGTTTTTAAGTCAAGAAAAAATTGTTAAATGCTGTAAATATTCAATTTATTTTCTTTTATATATATATATATATATATATATATATATATATATATATATATATATATATATATATATATTGAAAAATGACCCATCCCCTTTAGGGAGGGGGTGCAAATTATATTAGGCCTTAAACAAAGCTTGCTTCGGCAATAAACATCAACATGCTTTGCAAATAACAGGATAAAACAGTTTAAGAAAATTTTAAAAACAATTTGTCATAGTTATTACTTAAAGTTTTAATAAAATAGTTCAACAAAATACCAAAAAAAGTGTTTTTAAATGAAGGGTTTCTAAAAAATTTTTAATCTACTTTACAATATTTTATCATAAAAGTATCCATAACAACTGCGTAAATAAGACATAAAACTTTACCCATTAATTATAAAACAACTTAAGTTGTTTTGAAAATTTCCTGATTTGAATATTTCCGGGAAATTTTCAACCCAATATACATATATATACAAATACATACATATATATACAAAATATATATATATATATATATATATATATATATATATATATATATATATATATATATATATATATATATATATATATATATATATATATATACAGAGAGAGAGAGAGAGAAAAAAGGTGATTGGGCGAAAAATTAGATATTTGAGCCACTCTTTCTACGGTCCAAATGAGACATCCATGTATGTATGTATATATGTATGTATGTATGTATGTATGTATGTATGTATGTATGTATGTATGTATGTATGTATGTATGTATGTATGTATGTATGTATGTATGTATGTATGGATGTATGTATGTATGTATGTATGTATGTATGTATGTATGTATGTATGTATGTATGTATGTATGTATGTATGTATGTATGTATGTATGTATGTATGTATGTATGTATGTATGTATGTATGTATGTATGTATGTATGTATGTATGTATGTATGTATGTATGTATGTATGTATGTATGTATGTGTATGTATGTATGTGTGTATGTATAAATGTATGTATGTACGTATATATGCATGTATGTATATATGTATGAACATATCTGTGTCAGTGTGTATGTGTATATTTATGATAATTAATATATGCCATAAAAATGTATTTGTAACCATTTTTTTAAATATAACTCACACGGTCAAGCTATGTGAGGGTAACACGGTCGAGTTATCCACACCAATGAAGCCCAGTTTTTTTAAACGAATCCCATATATCACCAATTTGGTATTTCTCACTAGAATGTTAATAACTTTATATGTTCGTATTATTGCATTCATAGTTTTTTTTCAACTTATTTTAAAATCGAATGTTATTAAAAGAGCTAATTTTTTTTGCAATTTCCTAATTACCAAAAATTCCTTCACTTCCAGTTACACGCTGTATGTTTGCTTTCAATTTGGGCCAGGTTAAGTACTTCTTGGCCTTCCGGCACTTTATGCCTTCTGGTCCCTATTAACCGCCTAGCATTCCAATTTAACAACGGTTTAAAATTAAAATTTTTTTAGCAATTGTTGTGCTATGGCTTTATAATGTATGCAAGTAATCTCTGAGATATCCATACTGCGGAGATTCACAAAAAAATCAAACAGAGAATTCAATCCAGAATAGGCTTTTTTCCTTTTATCAAGATCACTCATTGGTTTGTCCGTAATCTTATTAACGTCAGTAATCATTTAAGATCACCCAGAAATCACTATAGTTTCCACATTGTTAATTTCATAATCGTAATGTCTTTTGCGTGCTCTTGGGAGCCTTTGAAAATAAACATATTCATCCGTGTTGACCAAAGTCCCGACTTTTTTTTTATAAATTCGCTCCAATTGCTCGAAATTGGAGCGAACTTGCTGCACGTAATGCTTCAGGGAGTTGTACAGTTCCTCAACTACACCTAAATCAAGCTTTACGAACAGCAGTTTCTTGTTAACATTGTTGAACTTTTCCATGATTTTGTTCCAAATAATTATAAAAATAGCTTTTTCAAGTTGTTCCATTTTGGTCAAAAGTCCGAAGGGTCTGCTCTTGGTTTTGCTCTGATTGTCGTTAAGATCAAGAAGAGCTTATACAGAAAATATTTGTTAATAAGTATGCACAAACACAAACAAAATATGTTTTAATTTGATTTTCTAAATGGTTTTTAATCACCTTGTTAATATAATAAACCTTTTCAAGATTTATTATACTTACACGGCTGAAAAAGCATCAGGACGAGCTAACCAACACGTTTGTGAGAGAGTCTAGGGAGCTTTAAAACGTATTCCAGCCATGAACTTTGACTTTAAGTTGCATTGATGCGTTGATGAAAGAAACTTTGACTTAAAGATATCCATGCATTGAAGCAGGAAAGAAATCATAAATTTCTTGAAGAAAGCTAAAGAAATTAACATCAGATCGGTTATATTCCGCGGTTTTCACTCCTACGAGGTTCAAAATGTTAATTAAGTTTTAAAACACTTTATTTTATGATAAATGTTTTTTTCAGTTTTAGTTTTCTTAAGTTCTAGTCGGGATTTTGTTAATGACCAGTAGAGATATTTAATATGTTTTTTTTTTACTATTGAGTTGCAGAATTATTAGAATATGTAAATAATGTAATAGTTTGTGCATAAATCTTTTTATTTTAACTTTATTGTTTTATTTAAATTACTATATTATAAGCCGACAAGTTTGGCGATATAAATAATGTTGTTCATCATTTATATCATTTATAACATTATCAGTTTTTACATGCATTTGATATTTTAAAATATAGTTCAAATGCTTTATAATTAAAATGGTGAATTGAGTTCGAATTAACCAGAAAAGAAATAAACGTAATATTTTGGATTCAATTTGTAATGATGTTCAAAGAACAACTAAGGGAAGGCAAAAAACTACGGTAATATTTAAAAAACATAATAAAAGGAAAGTTAAATAATGCGCAAGATTCTACTTCACAGTTAATTGTCAGCGTATAAAAGCAATGTTTATAAGTATACGCTATTTATTAAAAAACAATTACTTTTATTTGTTTAATTTGACTTAATGTGAAGTGCTCGTCTAAAGTAAAAATAAATTAATTTATGCAAACCCATTTATATTTATTAACTTTTAAGATTACTATACTTTATAAAATACATATTTATTATGTTTTAAATAGTAATGTAAAAATAAAATAAATTTTTGAATTTGACAGTGTGTACATAAGTCATTTTATTTTAACTTTATCGTTTTATTTAAATTACTGCCATATAAGCAGACAGGTTTGACTGATGATAAAAATGTTTCACACCTTTCATATAGTTCGGACGAAGGAGTAAGCTTTTTTTAAATTATCACTATTTGTTGTTGCCTTTTGTTATATATAAATGTTACTTGTATGTTGTTACCAACATGCAAGTAACATTTGGATGGTTAAGCGCTAAACCAGCATATACAACAAAGTTGAAAAAAATTGGTTTATATTAAAAAATGATTTATGTAGCGTTTTTTTGCAAACACCAAAATACTGTAATTAAATTTTTAAGTGCACTGAACTGCAATTACTTTTAATTTATTCGGTTTAGTGGCTTTTGTTAAAGACTTTTAAACTTTGCGTCAAATTATCTCATTTCAACATATATGTTCTATAGGCTGATTTGGCGTTAAGTCATCCATTTATATATATAAATTAAAAGAAATTTTTTTTTTTTTTTATCATTTTATTTAAAATACTACATTATCAGCAGGCAGGTAGACTGGCAATATAAATCATGTTGTACATTATGTAGATAGCCCAGACAAAGGAGTAAGTTCTTTTTAATTACAATTTATAATTAAACTCAAACCTCTTTTTGTTCGGTAGATAGGGACCACATAAAAGAAAACGCATAAAAAATATCACATAAAACTTCAGGAGTACCTATAAAAAATAGTTTTCGAAACAATATTAAAAACATTTTTTTATGCGGTTAGATACGGACCGCATAAAAAAATTTGATTTAGAAAAAACACATACGAGCATTTTTAAATATTTAATTTACATACATATTTATTTTATACATACAAAACTTATCAAAATGTATAACAATTATCCTTCGTAGTCTGACAACGTAACGTAACAGTAACTATATAATGAAGTATGTACATACACATTACACATTTTAATCGTTGAGATTGAAATTATTGCACGTTCAAAAATTAAATTATATGAGATCGCACAAAAATAATCGCATAAAACAAAACGCACAAATAAAGTATCGCATAAAAAAGGACCGCTATTGTTTCTCCTATGTTCTATATAAATGTTACTAACATGCAGGTAACTTTTATATATGTATTAGTTTGTGCATAAATCTTTTTTTATTTTAACTTTATCATTTTATTTAAATTACTGCATTATAAGCAGGAAGGTTTGACTGGAGATAAACGATGTTGTACACCATGTAGATAGCTCGGGCAAAAAAGAGGTAATAATTTTATAATTGTTATTTATAAATAATGATATATTCACTGCTACTTTTTTCTATATAAATTAACCCAACATTTGGCAACATTTATATAGGACACTCAAAGGTCGTGTGTTGATGCGTAATTATAAAGTAAGTTATAATAGATAATAATTATAAGTATAAATACATTACTAAATTAATTAGTATGTATATATTCATTTTATGATGTATTGTCTAAATTGGTGAAATGGACAATAATGCTAACTGTGGTGAAAATAGTAATGAATATCAAAATGTGAATGGTAATTTGTTTGACGATCACCTGGTTCTGCAATTACAGTTGGCGATGCACTCACTCTTATAAATAATCTTGATGTTTTTTTAGATTGAATATGTTGTAATGATGATTCTTTTTAGTTTGCTGAGGCTTGAAGTTATTAATTATCAAATTTATATATACTGTTTTTATTAAATAGTTTATATAAAATAATAAACATTTAAATTGTTATATTTTCTGTAAAAATTGTTTTCTTAATCTATTATAATCTTAATCTTCCTTTGCAAGGCCATAGCAGATGGCGGTCATGTTCTTTTAACCGTTGAAAAAAAAAGGAAAAAAAAGAAAGAAAATCAAAAACTGATCTAATTATCAATTGTTCCAAATAAAGAATTCAAAAATATCAAAAGAAAAGAAGATTTAAAAAAAAAAAAAATTATATAAAAAAAAGAAACTTTTAACAAATTATACACTCAAAATTCACATTTAAAAAAACAAGTAAAAGAAAATTCGAACATTGATTTTAACTTTACAAAAAAAGAAAAAGAAAAAACAAAAAAAAAAAAAAAAGAAAAAAAAAAAGGCAGAAAAAAAAAAAGAGATAAGTTGATAAATTAATAAGAAGATAAGAAGAGAAGATCAGTTTATTAAAAAAGAAGATAATTTTTATAGTTTTTGTTTTTGTTATTGTTGTATTTATTACTTTTTATCATATTTTAAATATCACACTTTTATTTTTTTTATATTACTGCAATTTATTATTAAATTACTTTTTTAGTATATAATATTAAATATTTATTTTTATTATTGTTATTATATTTTTAATTTACATTTCTCTTAACTTTGATTTGTTTTTTTTACTTATTTAATTTGATTTTATAACTTTCTTCAATATTTTTGTTTTTTTTTATAGTTTACTATTTGTCTGGCTGTTGCATTATTGTTTAACTACCATTATTATTATTATTGTAATTATTATTATTATTATTATTTATTATAATAGTTATTTTTTTTTGATGTTGTAACGGATCGTCCATAATGTACGTACGCTCGGAGAGGAAGAGAGGGGTCTTCAAATGGCGTTTATGAGGGGGTAGGGGGCAGTTTGTCAATTATAAAAGTATGGAGACACTAAAGTAAAAAAAATATCATAAAATGTTGGGTTGGTAGGTTAAAAGCGTAGGTACTTTAAGGGAGGTAGAGGGTACTTAAAAAAGCGTATGGCAAAATGCAGAAGGGGGGTAGGCGAAAAAAAAGCATACATACTTTATGGACGACCCCTAATCGGTTGTTTCTACTAATCTATTCATACGCATTATTTTATTTTTACAATTATTAATAACGTAGCTATTTACTTCCTACTTATTTTTTCTCACATTCTCTTTAATATTGCGGTTTCACTATGGCTTTTAACTGTCATTTGTGTAAAGAATTAGTTAGCCAAAGTTGCCGCTCATCTCAATGTAATATTTTTTTATTTTGGACTCATACAAAATGTAACAGGCTTAATGATACTAAGTACAGTTTACTACAATCAAGTCGTTTGTTGTGGAATTGTGTAAACTATATTAAAAGTGTCTTTCCATTCCCAAATGTACAAGATAATGAATTTAAATTGCTATTTTCTTCTAATAAAATTCTTAAAACTGATGATGTCTGCAAACCTTTTCCCGTCTTTTCATTTAAATAAAGTCTCTAATCAAATTCATCTCGTGTTTTAGATTCTGAGGAAGAAATTTCTACTTCATTAGACATAGTTTGTAAATATTATGACATAAGCGAATTGTACACACTTAATTTTAATAAAGTGAGTGCTCTCTCCTTTTTTAATCTAAACATATCATTGTTACAAAAACACTTTGAGGATTCAAACATAATACTACCGTTAACTAATTTTGATTTTTCCATTATTGGTATAACTGAAACAAGGTTAAAAAAAGACACATCCTCAATTCATCCAATTCTCATTAATAATTACAACATTGAGCACACACCAACGGAATCCTCTTGTTGTGGTACATTATTATATTTATCAAAAAAATTAATTTACACACGAAAAGATGATTTAATGATTTACACACCTAATTGTTTAAAATCCACACTTGTTGAAGTTATTTTTTATAAAAAGTCTGATATTATTGTTGGTTGCATTTATAGACACCCTTGCATGGATAATAATATTTTTAATAATATCATATCTGTCATACTTCAAAAAATACCTGCTGAAAATAAATCTATTTTCTAACTTGGTGATTATGATATTGATCTGATGTAATCAAATAATGACATTGCGACATCTGATTTTTTAAACTCATTTTCTTTTTATAATATTCTCCCTTTTATTACTTTACCGACTAGAATTACTGATCACTCTGCTACAATTATAGATAATATTTTCTCAAGTTTAATAGCTTATGAAATTATTTCAGGAAGCTTGACAACTTCTGTTTATAATCACTCACCTCAATTTTGTATATGTCCGAATTTCAATAATTTATTTATACCACGCAGACACAATTTACATAGCAGGAGTTTTAAAAACTTTATTAAAGAAAACTTTAAATCTAATTTATCAAAAATTGACTGGGACGATGCTATAAAGTCCAATATTCCAAAGTCTAACACATGTTTCCAAACGTTTATTGCTGAAACATGATTGATTTTAGATCGCTACGTCCTGCTTAAAAAAACAAGTATCAAAAACTTCGAACGTCGCACAGTGGAGTATTTCAAAGTAATAGTCGATCAAAAGTCGATTACAAAAATTTTGTAAAAGTATACTATTAACTATACATCATGAAAGATTTATAAAGGCTACATCACTAAACAACAATTTTAGTGTTGCCCACTCCCCCTTCCAGGTATAAAAAAAGTTTAAACTCGGACTTCGCGTGAGCTCATTGTATTTGTTTTTTACGCTTCCTATCAAACACAACTTTTAAAAGTATTATTTAAGCTTGTATGCTGTAAAACCTTTAATAAATTACGATGAACGTTGAAGAAGAAGGTATGTACAAACAAAATAAATGTATAGTTTCTTTATTTTACTTAACAAAGTGAGATTTTTTAAAATATATATTCGAGACTAAAATTGTTAGATTTTTTTTTGTAAATACTATATTCAAAATTGTTTTCGTATATGAATTAAGCCGAATTTAGCAAAGATTTTTTATGTAACTTAAACATTAGTTATTCTAGTTAGCATTTTTGAAATAAAATGTTCCACATAAATCTTCCATTTTTTTAAATTTAATTTTGATTAAATAATACGACAAAAACGTTGTCTTTAGAATAAAAACTTATTTCATTTTTTTTTCAGAATCCCAACCAATGGTGAAAGAGATAGAAAAGAACTCTACGATGTTATGAAACAATGCCCAAAAAAAAAAATTGATGACAAATTTGTGTTTTTAGAAGATCATCTCAAAATTATTACAAAATGTACTGAAAATGAACAAAGTTCACAAAAAAATGGATAGCTGCTCAATGCTATCATAAGTTTACCCACCTGTATAATAAAAAGGCATGGTCGACCATCAAAAGATTTTGAGTTGTTGAGTTCGCCAAACAAGAGACGTAGAACAAAAGCTTTGAGAGAACAAATATCTTATGCACAACTAACCTATGCTGCCCAAATGAGTCAGCGTGATGCAGGACATTGTGATGCGTCTAGAATAAAGAAAGATATTAGCTGCTCACCGGAAAAGGCAAACAAATATAGAGAAAACTTCAATTCCATTCAGACGAATGTTATAAAAAAACACACACGATCGGAAGCATTATCAATTTTTGTGGAAGCCAATATGACAAGGAGACAATATGAAATAATTCATGCAGCTAATAAAAATATTTATCCATGTTATTCGCTTTTGAAAGAATCAAAAAAACAATGTTATCCTCCACAAGAGTCAATGACAGTTTCAGAAACATGTTGTGAAATTAAACTACAAAATATTCTAGACCACACAACTAGACGCTTGTGTGAATATTTAGATGAAGTTTTGGAAACCTTAAACGAAGAAGAAAGAAGCAACTTAGAAATGTTATTAAAATGGGGTTGTGATGGATCACAGCAGCAAACATTTAAACAAAAATTCCAAAATAGTACAGATAGTGACTCTAACATTTTTCAAAGTTTATTTGTGCCTCTACGGCTTAAATGTCATATTGGTAGCCATAAGATTATTTGGCAAAACCCTGTGCCCTCTTCTACAAGATATTGTTGCCCAATTCGAATTCGTTTTATCCATGAAACTAAAGACAAAACAAATGAAAAAATCTGGTATGTAAAAGATCAAATAAAAAACTTAAAAAAACTGAAATATTGAAGTTTTTAGGGGGTATTATACATATAAAGCATACCTTGGCATTTACAATGGTTGATGCAAAAGTATGCAATGTTGCAACCAACACGACATTTACTATGAGGTGCTATATATGTGGACTAACATCAAAAGACTTTAATAATTTAACCATAAAAAAATAGATAATCCAGATGCCCTTAAATTTGGTTTATCGATATTGCATACAAGGATTAGGTTTTTCGAATCTTTACTACATTTATCATACCACATTCCCATAAAAAAATGGCAAGCGAGAACACAAAATGATAAAATAATTGTAGCTGAAACAAAAAAAAAACATTCAAAACAAATTCAAAGAGAAAATGGAGCTGCTGGTGATATTCCAACTGCAGGTTTTGGGAATACTAATGATGGCAATACATCAAGAAGATTTTTCTCAGATCCTCAAACCTCATCCTGCATTACAGGAGTTAACATTGGACTTATTAAAAATTGTATTATCATTTTGGGAACCTTGTCAAGTGGATATAAAATAGATATCAAAAAATTTGAAAAGTTTGCAGAACTGACAGCAGAATTTTGTGTTGAAATTTATGGATAGTATCCAATGACTCCTACAATGCACAAGATATTGAGACATGGTGCCACAATAATTGATCAAGCTATATTGCCTATTGGTCAATTATCGGAAGAGGCAGCTGAGGCTCGAAACAAGCACTTCCGTGATTATAGACAGAATTTCTCGAGGAAATTTTCAAGAGAAATTTGTAATAGGGATATCATAAACAGACTTCTGTTAAGTTCCGATCCTTTGTTGAGCAGTGTCAGAAAGAGGCTCAAGAATAAAAGAAATGCTATTTCCAGTGAGGCATTAGAGTTCTTGCAACCAGAAACATTGAACGAACTACAACAATATGAAGAGGAGGCATCTAGCGAAAATGAATCAGACTAATGTTTATTTTTTATCGTTTTTTAAGTATATTTTTTTATTTTATGTTGTTTTTACCTTTATAGTAAGTTTATTTCACCTTTATAGTATGTGTGTTTGTATATTTCCTTTTGCTTAAATTGTTTGTATTTGCATCCCTTTTTTTAAACATTTTTACTCTTAAGGCATTTAATATTTTAATTGAAGTTTAACAGTTTATATTGTTGTTTAGTTTTTTTTTAAATTTTTTTTTAAACTTCTTTTTGTATGGTTTATATGCAAAAGTGTGTTTTGAGTAAAAAAACCTGCACAATTATTTTAAATATTATATTATGATTTCAAACTGCTTTTAATTGTTTATCTAATTGTTAAAAGCCATAAAATAATTTTGATCAACTTTTTACCATAAATACTCCACTGTCGATTCAAACCATGAATTACAAAAGGAATTATAAAATTTAAATGATCTTTTCCAACAAAAAATGATAAGATCTAAACATCTTATTAATAAAAAAAAGTTTGAAAGTATTTAAAAAAAATATAAATATATGATAATTACATTTATTAAACTTAGTAAAAAAACCCATTTTTTTCTCAGAAAATGTAAAATATCTTCGCGAACTTTGGAAAGGTATTAACATTCTAATTAATGTAAAAAATTTTAATAAATCATCTCCAAACTGTTTGCAAGAAAATAAAATATACATAACTGATCCGACTCTAATCTCTGAATCATTTAACACTTTTTTTACAAATGTTACTCATAAACTCAAATCCAATATTGATTCGTCATACATTAACTATCAAAAGTATCTTAAACACCCAAGTTTACATAGTTTATTATTCTCTCCAACAAATATTCCTGAAATTTCATCTCTCAAATTTAAATTAAATCCAAAAAATTTATTAGATCCAAACAGCATGTTCACAAATATTCTTCTGGATTTTAACTATGAATTTTAAATATTCTTTCTAAACTATTCAATACCTCATTTATAAATAGAACATTTCCTGATATTTTGAAATTATCTCGCGTCATTCCAATATTTAAAAATGGCTCTAAACTTTCATGCACTAGCTATCTATTTCTCTTTTATCTAAAATTAGTAAGCTTCTTGAGAAACTTATGCATTCTAGAGTGTACTCTTTTCTAAACTCATACGATTGTTTAAATGATTTTCAATTTGGTTTTTGATCAAAACATTCTACTTGCCATGCATTAATATGTATAGCGGAAAAAATTAGAAAAGCTCTTGATACTGGTCATTTCGTTTGTGGTGTTTTTATCAATTTACAAAAAGCTTTCGATACCGTTGACCATAGTATTTTGATTTCTAAATTAAATCATTATGGAATTCGCGGTGTTGTAAATGACTGGTTTCGATCTTATCTTTCAGATCGAAAAAAATTTGTAAGTATTTATGAATTCAATTCTAGTAAAAAATCAGTTTTGTGTGGTGTTCCTCAAGGTTCTGTTCAAGGTCCTCTTTTATTTTTAATCTACGTTAACAACCTAATCAGCTCTGTTCACTTCTCTTCAGTTCATCTGTTTGCTGATTATACAAATCTCTTGCACATCAACAAATCTTATCATTATATATGTAAAATTGTTAATTCGGATCTAAAAGGAATAGTTCACTAGTTAAATGCTAACCTAATATGCCTCAACACCGAAAAAACTGAAGTAATTTTTTTTATATCTCCGAGAAAAAATTATTGCTTTAAAAATGTTGAAATCAAAATCAAAATTAATAATAAACGGCTGTATCCTTCAAGAGTTATTAAATATCTTGGTGTATTAATTGATTGCAATCTTTTATGGAACTTTCATACTAATAAACTAAGCAAGAAACTTGAGCTAACGGTATGCTTTCGATAATTCGTCATTATGTCGATAAAGTTAGACTAAATAATATTTACTGTGCATTATTCTCATCTTATCTTAGATATTGTTGTCAAGTTTGGGGTCAGGGTTAGGGAAACTATCGCATTAACAAATTGTTATCGTCTCAGCATCAGTTCATTAGAATAATAAATTTTCAACCAACTAAATCAGATACATTGAAGTTCTTCAAAAAACTTTTCACTCCCTCATTTCCAGCACTAGAAAAGTATGCTAATCTTCTTTTTGTTTTTGACTCCTTAAATAAAAACTTACCATCTCATATCACAAACCTGTTCACAGAAAGTAGACTATTACATTCCTACTCTACTAGAAATATACACAATGGAAAACTAAATGTCATCTTTTAAAACCCAGAAGCATGGTAAAAGTTCTATTGTTCATCAGTGCGTCTGTGAATGGAACAGGAACCTTGCATGCATTTTGAATGAGTTCAAAAAACTATATCCTAAAATACCTTTACTCCATCTTAAATAATATTAATTTAAAAAAATTCTGAAAAACTTTTTATTCTAACTTTTAGACACCCTGACGAATAAAATATTCTTTTAATTTTCTTTTCGTCATTACTACAATTATCATAAGTACATTTTGTTTATTTTTATTATTATTAAAACCAGCAAATTATAATTTCTACATATTTGTTTTAATGTATGTTCTATGTGCTTTAATCTATGTGTTTACGGCCCATATGTTTCATGTATGCTTTCGCTTATTATTACTTATATTATGTTTAAAAATTGGTGTCACTCCTTTGATCAAATTTCTGTATGTGACACCATCCTAAATAAATCATTAACTTATTATTATAAATAATTTTATGCTCATAACTACCATTATAATATTAGTTATTATTATTATTTTTTCATTGTAATTATTGTAAACATACTTATTATTACTATTATTATAGTTTGTATTAATTTTTTTTTATCTTATATTAATATAATATATTATTATTACTATTATTATGTTGTTATTATTATTATTTTTATTATTATTATTATTATCAAAACTATTGTAAAAATGATTTACGGAAAATAAATAGCTTGTTGTTGTTGCTGTTGTTGTTGTTGTTGTTGTTGTTGTTGTTGTTGTTATTGTTGCTGTTGTTGTTGTTATTGTTGTTGTTGTTGTTGTTGTTGTTGTTGTTGTTGTTGTTGTTGTTGTTGTTGTTGTTGTTGTTGTTATTCATTTGTTTATCGCTGTATGTTAGGGTGTCCCAAAATTATATAAAAAAAAAAATTGTACACATCAAATTCTTTGTTTACACACTTATACCGCTATAATATAAGACCGCTAGTATTGGAAAAAGATTTATAAGACCGCTCCAAGTGCTTAATGTAGAAATTGAAAAAACGGAGTTTATTAAGTGATTTATTATAAGAAATATTTAGCTTTTCTTAACTTAAATATTTCCGCTGCATCTAAATGAAAACTCTTTAACGATTCTAATAGCTGTTGTTTTTCATGATCAAGACAGCTGCAATCTTTTTTTAAAAAAAAACTGTTAGCTTTACATTAGGAAATTGGTAACTAACTAGTAGTATATTAACAAACTTTTCTTGATAATTGTTCCAAATATTAGAAAATTTTAAAAATAATATATCTTGATGTGTTTTTAAAACATCGATAATTTGGGTACTAATTGTTTTTTTTTTTTAAGTAACAGCTATCTTTAAATTATTGATTTTTGATTATACCAACTTTATCTCATTTAAAATATCAACTTTTAAATATATTAACTTTGAAAGCAGCAACTTGATTACCTTTTTAAAAGACGTAAACAAACTTAAACCAATCATTTTTATCTGATAAAAAAACAACTAATCGAATTGTTATTCTTGACAAAAGAATCTTTTGGGTAGTTTATTTTTTAAAAATTTTTTAAAAAAATAAATACTTATAACAATTTCTTATCACAAATGGGGAAAAGAAAGATCGCTAGAGCAAAAAAGTCGAACTATAATGTTAATTTAAACCCACGACCACTGCTTTACCTTCTCAGAAGTCCGATTTCTGTTTTTCCTCAACATCGGCTTCCAAGAAATGAAACAAAACAGAAAAAAATTAAAAGGTTCAAGTCTTAACAAGAAAATTTTT
Organism: Hydra vulgaris; assembly: GCF_038396675.1. Classification (NCBI taxonomy): domain Eukaryota; kingdom Metazoa; phylum Cnidaria; class Hydrozoa; order Anthoathecata; family Hydridae; genus Hydra; species Hydra vulgaris. The sequence goes on along the minus strand of NC_088934.1, from coordinate 48,231,539 downwards.
CATGTAAAACAAAGAGTGGGAGTAGGGATATTGTTTGCGTTGACAACAATTTCTGTTATGAAAATATGGAGACATGGTGTCTATGAAAAATTGTTAATACATAGAAATATGCTGGCTTCGAAAACTCTTGTAAAAAGGTTTGACAGAGACAAGCTTCTATTAGCTACAACACTGTTAGTGTTAGATGCGGAATTAGCGTTCGCTCACAATGTTTCTAGGAGCTGTTATTAAAACTTTAGGGGGAAATGTTCATGATTTAAATAGAAAGAGAAGAAGAAGCCCAATAGCTAGAAGCAGATTCAAGTATATCGAAGATTTAGGTAAATTATTTTTACATTTAAAGTATTTATAATAAAATAAAAAATAATGATTATAAAGAGAAAAAAAATCTTTTTAATTTAGGAGCCACCATCAAATCAAGCCATCATAAAGAAATGTGGAAAAAGAATTTGACCTTTTGACAATAAGTTGGTAAAAGAAAAGAGGAAAAGTTAAAAATTGCAAAAGGAAAGAGTTGCGATATCTGTTACCAGTCCTGAATTTAATACAAAAGATGATCGCCTAGTTGAAATTATAGCTGTAGAGAGCACAAAAGGAAAAGATCAAGCTATTGTTATTTAAAACAATTTAGAGTTTTTTGAAATAGCTGATAACATAATTGGAGTTTGTATTGATATTGCATCAAGTAATGTAGGTATACTGAATGGAGGTATAATAATAATTAGTAGAATTCTTAATAAATGTTTGTTTTGGTTTAAGTGTCGTCACCACATATGAACTACATATAACTCATGTAATACAGGCAAAAGTTAAATCTAATTACATAAGTTAAATCTAAGGGTCCAAGCAAATCTATGTACTTAGCTTTCCAAAGAAACTCGGAAACTTCTCATGAATTTGTAAATTCAAGAACTCTGGAACTGAAAAATTGATTGGAACAAGCTGGAAATAGGTAGCAAGCTTTACATTTTGGCGCTAGCAGTTAAATAATATGCAAAGAATTTGTTAGAGAACAAAATTTTTCCAAGAATAACTATAATCGCTTTGTAAAGTATTTGGCTTTTTATCTTGGTGTCGCATCTGATAAGCTTAATAAATTTAAAATTCATCAACCTGGAGCATGTCATGAAGCAAAATTCATGGCTGATACTTTGTATATTCGTACACTAAAAATGATATCCACTACTATAACCTTTTTACTAGATGAAAATAAAGAGGGAATTTAAACGTGTGCCTTTATTGTTGGTGTTTGTTATGCTCCATGGCACCTCAAGTCTAGAAGCGCTCAACATGTTGTATTTAATGATTTGAAAGCATTTAAAGAAGCATATATTCTCAAGGATGAATTTAATGCCGATGTTGGCAATGCTTTGAATAAAAGTTTTCATAAACATTTGTAGTATCTTTCTCCAACAGTAGTTGTTTTTTCACTTTTAGTTGACTCTTACTTGGAAATGTTAGTCAAGTATAAGATTTTGAAATCATTAATTTCCTTTCCAGTTCCAGAGCTAGAAAAAACAAATATGGAAAAGCCTATAATCTTACCAAACAGCAGGCTTTCAGAGCTTCTTACTGTTGATAGCTGGCTTATATTTATACGCTAAGGAATCGTAAATCAAGTCAAAGGTTGGGTTTAATCTCATCCCAACTTCTCAAAAACTGAATCATATAGTGTTTTTGAAAATTTTGTTAAAGGGCTAAGTGTAACTAACGACTGCGCTGAAAGAAACATCGGATTAATAAATGACTTTTTAAAATATTCTCAAAAAGAAGAACAACGTCAAAATATACTATTGATAGCGAGAGAGGAGAGAAAAAATTAACAAAGAAAGTAACTCAAAACAAACTTTTGAAAACTTAAGGCTTTCTTTATGATAATATATAATGAGATCTATTTGTGAATAAAAGAATTATACTGTCAGTTATTTAATTTTGATCTTTTCTAGATAAAAAAAGTAAGATTTAGGAATTTTACAATAAGCACTTAAAATGATCTGAGAGCAATTTTTTAGTATATTTTTATTTTCTACCTTTATATAACAAGGAATTTCGGGTGTACAAAAGAAGTTTTGGAAAAAAAGGTTTTTCTACATACTTTTGGGACACCCTAATGTATATCACTTATAGTATGATATTACTTGTAGTTTTTTGTTTTATTCATTTCCGTATGTTTATACATATGCATGCATTATATATTGTCGTAAAGTCAAATTCTAATGTCTTATTATTATTGTGGTGAAGTCAAATTTTAATGTCTTAGGTGCATTATAGCTATTATTTTTCAAAGTTTTGTAGGATTCGACAAGATTTAAATTTTATTTTGTTTATTAATTTTATTCTGCGAAAGCGATCCCATAGATTAAAAGAACTCGTTAATATTAGCGAGTTGTTATAAAATTTGCTTTTTATGGTTTTATATGACGATTGAAATAACATTAGATTTCAAAAAACTTGAAAACAAAAGATGCTATTTTACCATGGAAAACCAGTAGAGAAACCAAGGAATTTCCTTGGATATTCGGAACAACTTTTCAAGGAAAACTCATTGCTATTCAATGAAAATCCATGGTTTTTTTCATGGAAAGGTTTTCCATGGGTTTTTTCATAGATTTTTCATTTCATGGAAATTTTTTGTACGGGAAAGAACATATCGTCGTTGGCCAGGTAATATCTCACTTGTGTAAAAAGCAAAATTTTACAGGAGACTGAAAAAACTATATACTTCAATGAAATGAGGTTTTAAAAGTAAGAGTAAAAAACTAATAACTAACAAATTATATTATAATTTGTTAGTTATTTGTTTTTTACTCTTACTTTTAAAACCTCATTTCATTGAAATATATAGTTTTTTCAGTCTCCTGTAAATTTTTGCTTTTTACACAAGTGAGATATAACTTGGCCAACGACGATATATATATATATATATATATATATATATATATATATATATATATATATATATATATATATATATATATATATATATATACATATATATATATATATATATATATATATATATATATATATATATATATATATATATATATATATATATATATATATGTAAATTATGTTAGTGTATTTTACAAATAGAGTGCTCAATGTTCTTAAAGAACAGAGCAATAATTAATTAGTAAAAAACACTTATCTAACTTTTATCTTCGACTTGAAGTTTCACCATTGCTGGATCATCAGGAAGAGTTCTTCCTGATGATCCATCAGGAACTCTTCCTGATGATCCAGCAATGGTGAAACTTCAAGTCGAAGATAAAAGTTAGATAAGTGTTTTTTACTAATTATATATATATATATATGTATATATATATATATATGTATATATATTTATATATATATATATATATATATATATATATATATATATATATATATATATATATATATATATATATATGTATATATATATATATTTACACACACACACACATATATATATGTGTGTGGGTGTGTGTGTGTGTGTAAATATATATGTATATATATATACATATATATATATATATACATATATATATATATATATATATATATATATATATATATATATATATATATATATATATATATATATGTATATATATATATATATATTATTATTATTATTATTATTATTATTATTACTAATATTAATATTTTGTTTGACAAAACATTAATATTAATAATAATAATATTTGCGTGTGTGTGTGTAAATATATACATATATACATATATATATATACATATATATATATATATATATATATATATATATATATATATATATATATATATATATATATATATATATATATATTATTATTATTAATATTAATGTTTTGTTTGACAAAAGAAAAAATTGTTTAAAAAAAGAGTACCTGCGCATACTTAGAGGAAAATGGTTTATCTAAAAGTGCCCAAATCTTTGGTCGATACATTTCAATAGTTGACTTCCAACAACTTTCATTTTCGTATCCATTTACATAGCAACTAACTTTTCTCATGTTAAGTTCTTCTTTTAAATTTGAACTTTTAACCATGTCGTCAAACATTTTTAAGTTTTTGTGAGCGTCACGATGCTGTGTGTAGTTTCCCCAACAACAAGGTTCCATCATCAGTTCATCAACACCCCAGAACTCAAGTTCCTAATAAAAAAAATAAAAAAAATCCAAACACACCAGCCTAACATCTATTTCAGCAATTTCCAGCTTCAAAGTACACGACCAATTAACATATTTTTAGATTTCTAACTGTTTCAGTTAACATCTGTTTAATTGATTTCCGAGCATTTTAGCAAATTTCAAAACTAATTGCAAATAATACTTTAAGATTATAGCGCAAAAGATGGTATGCTAAACAATTCATTTTTAATACAAACTTATATGTTATAATGAATCGTTAAAATGAAAACAAAGTATTGCTTTTCAATGAAGAAGGGCTTGAACGTATGCCAGGATTGATTGAAACTTATTGAAGCGCTGATGAAGTTGAGAGACTGACAACCTTAATTAAATTAATAAATTTGATTTGAGTTTTGAACAATATCACTCCTTTAAGTCTAATTATTGTTAAAATTTAAAAACTCGTGGTCTAATTATGTTGATTAAAACTAGATCTTTAAGCTTTACAATGCCACTCATATGGAAGTTTGAACCCATAAATCGTTACATTGCACAGTGGGTCAGATCTCAAAAATGCTGGTCAAAAAGGAAAAAAGAAAAGTTTCGACACGGTATTTTTGGACTATCAGGTTTGCTTTAGTGATGTTGAGACTACTTAATGCCGGCTGTGCAGAAGATCAGCTGTTATTTCGTGCGATATATTAAGGTCGAACGCGGCAGTCCTTTGTCTGTCGTGTTTGCAACCGTTAAAGCTAAAAATTTGTATTTTCTTCAAAGATAAATATTTTTGTTGTGTGCACGTGAAACAAATATTTTCAAAATGGAATTCGTTTCACGAGGTATGTACTAATTAAAAAACAAAAATATTATTATTAAGTCATTAATTATAAATGTTTTTTTTTTAAATTAACTTAATACAGAAAAATGTTTTATAAAATTGAAAAATTTGCTTTAAAAATAGAGATAAGTTACGAATTCCCGACATTCCACTTTCATTTACATTGTGTTTGTACGTGTATAGCATTATTTTAGTAATTTAACATTCAAATTCACCTACTAGTACCAACTCCACTTTTATATGACAGCCATCTTTTATATGACAGTTGCAAAATGCCGTTATTGAGACATCTTGAAAAATGAAAGTAAAATTATTTAATTATGAGCTACATTTGTGCAATTTTAATTATAATCGATGTCTAGAAGCATTATAAAGAATATTAAAAGTAAAAAAGGACGTGAACAACGCTTTCTTCTACATAGTGTGATGAATAACTTAGAAAAAGATAATGATCGCCACACGCACCGCCACACGCACCGCCACACGCACCGCCACACGCACCGCCACACAGTAATTACCATTTTCCAATCTTCAAGATATGATTGCATTCCCTTTTTTTTTGTTGTTTCATATTTTAAACTGAATACTTGGTTATTTTTTGAATGGCATAATTAATATTAAAAAATATTTTTCATTAAAAAGTTACTAACTTCATAATTAAATTAAGAAAAAATTACATCTAAATCAAAACACACTGTACATACTCTGTGCAGATGTTTTTTAACGCTTGTAAGTATTTAATAAATAAATTAATAAATAAATACATACATAAATAATGCATAAATTGATAATTAAAATAAAAATTGCATTTATATTGTATTAAAAGTATTTATATAGTAATTTATATTTATTTATACAGTAATATAAATGTATTAATAAAGTAATTTATATGTAAATAATACAGTAATTTAAATCTTTAAGTCATATTCTTTTTATAGACGATATATGGATAGAATTCATTTAAATTACTGTATAATACATTACACATTTTTATTAAAATAGAAATTTCAAAATAAATAAGTTTGTTTAAAATTTGGTTGCCGTTTACGGACTTTCGAGATAAGACTTATTACAAAGGAATATTTTGCAAACGATTTGGAAATGGATAGAACTCATTCAAATGATGATATAAATACAATTATACATTTTATTAAAATAAATAGTTAAAAATTTAACTAAATATTGAGTAAATAAATTTTAAATAAGTATAACAGATTCTTTAAATTCAGGATTATCAGATCCACCGGTTGCCGTATATGAACTTTTGAGGAAAGAGATCTTCATTATAACAAAAGAATATTTTGCAAACGATTCGCAAGTGGTCATAGAACATTTGGAAAATTCATTGACGAAAAAGATTGGATATGCAGTTTCAATTCCCGACGACATGAGACCTACTATTTCTGTTTTAATGACAAAGTGTAGAAGCAAATATAAGGAAGTAGCTCAACGACAAGATTACTTTTTCAAAAAGAACGAAAACTGGTTAAAAACTTCAGTAAATTTTCAGATTGATGCAAAACGTATTAGTGTAAATAAATCAACGGTTCGGCCCACCGAAAATCTTGAAACTTTATCTGATAGGTCCAAAAGAAGGAGGACTAAAGAGATGCGTACGAAGTTCAGTCCTACCTAATTATCGTTCGCTACGCAAATCTTCAGGGCATTCAGACGCTGCTAAGATTGTGAATGACGTTACACTGTCAAGTCCATTCAAGGCAACAAAATACGAAGAAGGCTTGCAACTATTATTATCATTGCCAGCCTTTTATGATGCAATTGAAGCTCCAGCACTTCTATTAGACCTTAATTTGACAAAAGATTTGTACCAGCATTTGAGAAATCAGGCAAAAAAAAAAGGCTTAAATACACTTTATCCACCATACTCAGCTGTATTGGCAGCAAAAAAATGTTGCTACCCTCCAGACGACACCTTAAATTTTACCGAATCAAAAGCTGAGGTACAGTTGCAAGCTTTATTAGACCACACCGTTCAACGTGTTTTACTGATGAACCAAGACAATATTACATATAAGAGTGATTCAGAAATATTGAATATGACTTTGATTTGTAAGTGGGGCTTTGACGGAACATCCAGAAAAAGCGTTTATAAAATGACTTTTGAAGATCCGAATATATAAGATGCAAATTTATTTTTTACTTCGCTTGTTCCATTGCAATTTGTAGGTGTAAATCAAAAAACGAAAGAAGAAAATCTCTTATGGAGTAATCCGAAGCCATCTTCAACCCTCTTTTGCAGACCTCTGAAATTGCAATATACAAAGGAAACTGAGGAAACTACTTTAAATGAGAAAACGCATTTTGACAAACAGATCGAAAAACTCCAACCATTAAAAACAACCATTCATATGAAAAATGTTTTCATTCAATACGGTTTAAGTATGAACATGTTAGATGGTAAAGTATGCAATGCTATCACCAAGACAAAATCTGCACAACGGTGTTATCTCTGCCAGGCAACTTCCAAGCAATTTAATAATATTGATGAAGTTTTGAAAAGACTGGTAATCACTGATTATCTAAAGTACGAACTGTCAACTCTACATCCCTGGATTCGATGTTTTGAATGCTGTATTCATTTGGGATACAAAAAAAAAAAAAAAAAAATGGCAAGCGCGTAAAGAAGAAGAGAAAGCAGAAAAAAGCAACATGAAAGCTAGCATCCAAAAAGCTTTCAAACAGCAACTACAAATTTTAGTCGACATGCCAAAGCAACACGAACGACGGAAACACCGGTCGACGTTTCTTTGAAAACTCTCAAACGTCATCCTTGATAATTGGTGTTTCCGAAGAATTAATTCACTGTTTTCATATAATTTTGCAAACAATTTCGAGTGGACATGAAATCGACGTTGAAAAGTTTCGAGGTTACGCCTTAGCAACTGCAAGACACTTTATCAAAGAATATCTCTTGTAAATCATGCCAACATCAGTACATAGATTGCTGATCCACGGACCAGACATTATTTCTTCGGCTATTTTACCCATTGGTCAACTGTCCGAGGATGCTCAAGAATCAACCAATAAGTTAATAAAGTAATATCGTATGGGTTTTTCTCGAAAGTTTTCAAGAGCTAAGACAATGGGAGACGTGTTCATGAAATTGTTGGCAACCACAGACCCCTATATTTCATCTTTACAAAAATCAACACCAAAATAATTGAGAACTTTTTTGCCAGAGGCTGTTGCCCTCTTGGTTCCTGAAGAAGAAGATTATAAAGACTCTGACGCAGATGCCGAGGAAACAGACTTTGAATATAATGAAGATTTCAACAAAGAGACTATAAAAAATAAAAAGAACCAAAATGATTGTAACTGAAACAGAATGTTTTTTTTTTCTATATTTAACACCATCTTCCATCATTTGATCCATTTTATAGCATTTATGAACACATTGGATCCACCATTTTGTTTTTTAATTTTTTTAATTTTTTTTGTCAAATTCTTAATCTATTGCTTGAAAGAACCCTTAAAACCCATTTTATTTTAACAATTAGAAATCTTTTTTGCTATATATATATTTGAAACTTCAACTTCTATAATATATATATATATATATATATATATATATATATATATATATATATATATATATATATATATATATATATATATATATATATATATATATATATATATATATATATATATATATATATATATATATATATATATATATATATATATATATATATATATATATATATATATATATATATATATCGTCTAGCAAAGACTCGTAAATTTTTTGTGGCGTTTATGAATTATTTTATATATAGAAAAACATTGAAAAATTTTGAAGGAGATCATTAGGCAGCTAGTTTTAGAATAATTTTTTTTAATTGAAATATTTCTTAATACCTGTTGAAAAAGTGGTCCACAAACATCATTGGGGCAATGTAACTTTCCAGTTCGAAAATAGTTTAATATGTTTTGAAAGCAACCTGGATGACGATCAAAAAAAAACTCATTGGATTCATAGTCAAATTCCTTATTTTGCATAGCTGCTTCAGCAATCCAATACAAACGCGTATCTGGGAAAGCTTTTATTGTTTCTATAAAACATTCATGCTTGACTCCTCCTACATTTATTATGACTCTATCATTTGTTCGTTTTCTTTGAAGGTAAATGTCATGAACGTTGCTCCGTTTGGTCATCTTAGTTATTTTTCACGTAATTTTTCCAAGACATTAAATTAAAAAAAAAACAACTTTGAAAAAAATAGTCTTTATAAAAGAAACATAAATAAAAAGGCTATGCCAAAATGTTTTCTACAATAAAAACCGAACATTTTAATTTTTAAAAGAACAGTTTTACTTGGTTATAATCAATCTCACGTGGTTTTTAATAAACCTCTATTTAACTAGAATTTTTGTTGAATATAGAAGCATCTGCTGATTCCTTAAATTTAAGTTACAGAAAAATGTTGTTCAGTTCAGATGACAAAATGAATAACGATTATAATTATCAATTAATTAATTACTTCATAAAATACATATTAAAATCCAAATCTTTGAACTGTATACCCAATACAAATGTATTCGTTATAGAATTTTTAATTGTTTATATAAAAGCAATTCAAATAGATAGTAAATATAAACTCGTGTCTTTTTTACTCTTATTCATTTTACTGACGTATGAGTTCATCAATTGCATTTACAATTTAAGAAAGCACTTTTTTTTTTTGATTATTATTTTTTTTGATGCAGCATGAATGGCATTAACAAACTTTTAAGGAAACTTTAAATAATTTTTTTCTTGATATAACATAAATGACATGAATAAAATTAAACTTTTTTTGAAATAATACTCATAGCTTTCTCTTAAGCACACATTGCCTTAGAATACGTAGAATATACTAAAAAAATATTGTACTAGAATATACTTAGACTTAGAATATACTTAGAGTTATATATTTAGAATATATAAACTCTAATATATATTTAGAATAGAAGTTTTGTGCTTCAGAGATTTTAAATAAAGATGTGAAAAAAAATAGTTTTTACTTTAGTAGTGTTTCTACCTTATTCTTTCACATTTGTTAAGAAATAAATAGAATTTTCAAAACGAAAAATGAATGGACATGATTTAGAAGGCATTGAGTAGAAAGATTAAAGAGAAAGTGTTTTGAAATTTATACTTCATTTCACTCGGAATATTGTTAATTAATGAAAAGTATAGAGGCTATAATATGCATGAAAACAATGAATTAAACATAAACCTCACGATGTTTTTTTTATTTGTGTAAACAAAGAGCAAATGAAGAAAAAGGGAAATTTTTTAAATAGTCTTTTGACTACAGAAATGAAAAAGTTTTCTTTCGCTAATACTTATTAAAGTTTGATAAATGAAGGCCTTAAATTTTATTAAAGAATATAAATTTGGCTCATCAATTAAAAACAGTACGTATATTCACCTTAATATAAAAAAAGTTAAAATACATTTATTATTAATAGTATAGATATAAATGCTATATTTTTGCTAATATTATAATCAATAATCTCAGATTAATAATGTTAGAGTAATTGCTTGCTTGGTGCAATGCTAGCATAATTGCTAGCTTGGTGAAGCACCAATAAAAAAACTAAATACCCTGCAAATTAGATAATATCCAACAAAAACACCCAAGTTGATTGTTTAAGAATCTTTAAATTCTGAATAATTATCAAATAAATATTTATTACATTTTCGTTTTTAAAAACAAAACTATTATCAAAACGATCCCAAATACTTTCAAAACATTGTTGAATAAAATACAGCTCAAATATTTTATTAGATATTCAAATAACAAGTATATCTACTTTAAAGCTACCACATTTTTTGCCACCTTCAGATCTATGGAATATAGTAATCACTAACAACTTCATTAAACCATATTGCTAGATTTTGTAAATTAGTAAATTTTATAAATAAGTAAATTTTATAAAAGTATAGGTTTTTATACAAAGCAAGAAGTTTTATTGTTATATGAACTATGCAAATATTGCTTGAAGTAGTACTACTAAAAATAAACTAGAACCATTAAATCAGCAACAGAAGCATGTTGGATTTATAATAATATAGACAAATTGTCTCATACCAAGCCTTGCTTATATGAAATAACTGCATATTTTATGTAAAACAATTTTTTTTGTTTAAGCGATTATTTAAAATGTAAAATATACAGGATTATTTAACAATCGAAGAAAACCAGTTGACCATATAGTATCAATCATGAGTTATTTTAAAATTTTGTAATACACAGAATTGACTCCTGCATTATTATTATTTCTTTTTCTGATATAAAAAACATATTGGCCTTAAAAACACTTCTCAATAAATAATTCTAGCCACACAACATTTTTTAGGATCTTATTCGATTTTTTTGCATTTTGGTCCTGTTCCGTGCAGTTGATTCACATTTTTTTGCTGTTGCAATCATCAACGCAGTTTAGGGGCAGATAAAACTAGTCGGGATGAGAAGCTTTTGAAACAAGAATTTAAAGCTTAAGTGTTTTGTTCACTGTACAGGCTAATTTTTTTCATTTTGATAAACTGTTGAACATAATGAAAAACAGCATAAACCCTTGGAGTGAAAGAAACCTGGAAAGACCTTCTGAGCTGGCTGCAAGTTTTGTGGAGCTAATGGTAAAGTAATCTTTCAATGCATTACCACTGCCAACAAGTTTTTGCTTAAAGTTGGTTTTAACTAGTCGTACTGGGCTAATCTAGTTGAGAGCATATCCAAATTTCCTCATTCCAGTATTTGAAAGCCCGTATTCGCTTGTATTGAAACCATATTTTGGGCACTCAAAGAACTAGGAAAGAGTTGCAGTGCAGCTGATGACCTTAAAATTATGTCATTTACATTTTGTAATGCCAATCAGATTATAATAAAAATTGGGAAATATAATATTGTACATTTACCTTTTTTTAAAGCCAATGGTATTTCTTGTGGTTGACGGTTGATCTGATCTGCTCCTCTTAGCGATGTATGCTCGAAATCATAGTTAATGCATTCTGCTCCGCACCTATTGGGTCTGCCAACGCAAGTTCTCTGAGGATTTTATGACGTTTTTCTTGTGTATAATGAAGGGGGATATCCACGAGCAAGCACAGATAAGCAAGTTTTGCACTTTATTCAGCTGTAGGAATTTGTGGACTTGCTTGATCTTCATTGAATTGTAAAGAGTGTTTCTTTTCTCCATTGGCTTTAGCAATTTTGAGATCAAACAATCACACTGTGCTGTTGGCATTGTAATAGTTTTTACAACAATAGAGTTGAAATTGAACAAAACTGGAAAATTGTTATCACTCAAGATTGATCTTGAATCGATAAGTCATGCAAATTCCAGAAGACACATGAGCATCTACGAAGTTCACAGTATTTGAGATGATCTCTGATATTTTCTTTTAGTAAGATTATATCTATTGCCAATTTGCTGTTTTCATACAGTTTTAGGAAACAGATTTTCTGCAGTCTTCATGCTTTTTGACACATGTAGGCATTATGGAAAACGAATTTTTGACGCGCGGAAATGAAATCCTTTTTCCATGGATGTAAACAAAAATTACGTAATAGGGATAAGCTGAGTAAATTTTCTAAGCTCATAAAACTCGATTGAAATTCCAGAGAGGCTATTTATAAGTACCTACTCAAAGTTTAGTGTGATCAATTGTCACGTCTATCATTAGACGTGATATCACGATATCTATTATTAAATAACGTTCAAACTTAACTTTTTGCTCAAAATATCCAAATTAAAGCACCTCTGTTGGATTTCAAACTATGATTTCAGTTTTTGATGTTATCAGAAACTTATAACAAACACAATCATCGGTTAAAAGGATTTTGATGGGATATTTGTTCCCAGATTTTCAGGGTGTGTAGAAGTGTGCTTTAAACAACTGAAGTAAAGAGGACAGTGTTCCTAAAAAGGAAAAAGCATTTCTATTGGACCAGCAAACATTTTGCCTAATATTTATAGGCGCAGAAGACAAAGTGACACAAAAAAAAATTAAACAACATTAGAAACGGAAAACAGAAAAGGTTTTAAGAACTAAGAAATATCGAAAGGTATCTAATACTGGGAATAACAGCTTTGTGACAAGTGGTTTCAAAAATTCTAATACTATTGATGTTCGGAGTTCAGATTATGGTTCTGAAAGTGAAAATGCTAAGAGTAATTAGACAAGTACTTCAATATCCTCCGTTCAACTACCACCAGTACTTCTACGAAAAATGCATGCATTAACAAAAACCTGCGCCAGATATGAGCTCCGAGACAGATCGGCCGCAACAGTGATTTTAGAAAGTGATTTTAGAAAACCTTGGACGAGTAACAGCATTGGGATACCTCTAATGTTATTAAAAAAAAAATAAAAAATAGATGGCACGTTAGAGAATGAAAATTCATTACAAAGTACGAGCGCGAGACAAGCTAAATTTTGCGCAATGCCTCTGTTTTGATGGATGCAAGGATAAACCTTTAGCAAATATGAAAAAAGGCAAACCATTTGGCTAATACCACAGTCGAATAATTACCACACAAAAAAATTTGTTAATAGAAGAGCTTTCTTCCATGTCTATTGACGTTTAATGGCAAAGCTATTGAAATCAAACTAGGTAATACAAGTTACTTCTGCGCTAATAAAATTTTGTTAAACAAATTGGTAGCAGTTGGGTGCGATGTTACTGATGTCATTACTGGACAAATAAATGGTGCTATCTGATTCATTGAAAAAGAAGAAGGAAGACTACTTCAGTAACTAGTGTTTTAATGCTTCATAAAGCATTATTAATATCCCAATAATTTTTGTCGTTATATATATATATATATATATATATATATATATATATATATATATATATATATATATATATATATGTATCTACACTCCTAGTCGGCGTTAATAGAGACATGAAATTTTTTTTTACTTTTTCTATACTATTTTTATCATAAATATAACTATTTTTTAATTTTCATTAAGTTTTTATTTTTATCTATACATATTTAAATTTCATTTTTTATTATAAAAATGTTTTTTTTGTATTCATTTTCGTTATTTTTATTTATTTATAATATATTATATTTCAGTTTTATTTTCATCTATTTGCAAAAACAAACAACTACAGTAATATAACCATATTTAAACCTTGGCGTAACCATGACCCTACGCCTGACCTTGATGCTGACCCAAACCAAACCCTCAGTCAATGTAGCACTCCGCTGTGAGTCAGGCTATTTGATAGCCGATGTATGTACTTTTTGCTCTCTATAAAAGTTGCTTACGGGGAAATTTCTTAAAAAAAAAACGATGCTTACGGGGACAAAAAACTAACGTGTACACTAAAATGTCCTCGATAATGCTAATATCCCCGTAAGTATTCGTTTTTTTGTAAAATCTGTCCCTGTAAGTGATACTATATATATATATATATATATATATATATATATATATATATATATATATATATATATATATATATATATATATATATATATATATATATATATATATATATATATTTATATGTATGTATGTATGTATGTATGTATGTATATATGTATGTATGTATGTATGTATGTATGTATATTAAGGATATGACAATTTTTAAAGACCCTATTCCCATGTCATTTTTTGTGGAGTTTTAATGCAAAGATCAAGAAAAATCCAATGGCAAGTGTCAACACTAAAAAAGATGTCACCTCCCTTATTTAAATTAATAAAAATATATACAATTATACATTGTACAAAATGTTTTTTTTTAATCAGTAATACAAACATACAGGTTTTAGTGTTCATTCGTCAAAAGAAATTTAATGTTAATTTTTTCAATGCTTTTGCACAATGGAAGTAAATCCTGCAGAACTTTAATTGCACGTTCAGCACAAATGTTTGACCTTTGAGTTGGGATTGGAGTCGGTTCAACCGATCAAAAAGTCCTTTAAGTCTTTATTGCCTTTGAGTGATCTTTGCAAACGGCTGCCAAATTATTGTAGTTATCCTGATTATAAACCTGAAACATGAAACAAAAACCTAAACATTTTATTTTTAAACTTATTTTTTTGTATTTACCAATTTTTAAATAATTGAAAAAAAAATCGGTCAGAATATCTTCCAAAATGTTTCACTTTCATTTATAGACTTTAATGTCGGCGCTTCACAATTCCTAATATTAGCATCGCAATGTCCTTTCCCAAACCATTTTATGACATAATCCTTTGGATCGAAATGCGTAATTGGTGGACCTACTAATGAAATGAACATTAAACTCGACACAGTTTTTATTAATAAAGAGTTTCGCAAGGAAGATAAGATTATATTCATAGTAGAAAAAGAACGCTCACATTCAGCTGTTGAAACAATCAAGGTATTTATAGCAGTTCTCAGAGACAGAAGATCATTAGGGGTTTTATTACAGTCACCAGTGGAAATGTATTCACGAAACCTTTGGACTGCCGTTATTTCACAAATATTTAAAGTTTTTGCTAATTGTCTCATATCGTTATCTCCAAAGCGTGGATCTTGGTCTGCAAACCATTGTGGCTTACCAAAAATTTGTAAATTTTTTATTAAATTATCGTATTTTTCTTTGTTTGGATCATTTTCTTTGTCTTGTAAAGATTTATGCGCAGCTCTAGTTGTAAACATTCTAGAATCAAGATTTTCACTTAGTTTACTAAAAAGTTCATTTTGATTAATTTTAGAAACTTTTCCG
The DNA here is from genome assembly GCF_038396675.1 of Hydra vulgaris. NCBI lineage: Eukaryota > Metazoa > Cnidaria > Hydrozoa > Anthoathecata > Hydridae > Hydra > Hydra vulgaris. Next base: position 48,215,862 of record NC_088934.1, on the reverse strand, counting down.
ATCTGTAGTTTGACGCCTTTAAATTCAAACTTTTCTGCTGCAAGCTGCGTTTGCGAATAATATTCACCTGAATTATTTTTCATTGATTGAAATATATGGTATTTTAAGGTGATAAGGCGATGTGCATCAGGTAAAGAAGTTTGCCTATCTTGTAATTTTTTAGAAAGATGTTCTAGTTCTATTAAAGCATCTAGCATTAGTCGCATGTTGAGTATGAAATTGATATCACATAATTTATTTTTAAGACCTGCATATTGGGCTCTATCTCCTCCATTACGCCTTAAATCCAATGAAGATTCATGAAAGTGTTGATACAATGCTGCATAATTATTCCAAACAGCCATCACAGATCGAACGCTAGACGACACCCATCTAGTGCCTAGAATTCGTCCAATGGAATTTAGTTTTACACTTAAAGCCATAGCAGCAGTTTCCAGTTCGTTTTTGTTTTTAGGAGATGCACTGTAAATGGAACATAATTTATCAAAAAAGCTTTTCATGTGACAAATTGGTAAGATATCGCGCACAACATCATTTACTGCTAACTCTAATCGGTGATTGCTACAATGCCATAAAATCAAATTAGGACATTGATTCAAAAGTATCTGGGCCACGCCTGCTTTTTAGCCAAGCATATTAAAAGCACCATCACAAGCAAAAGACACCCAATAACGTAATAAAAAATTGTTGTCAAAACCAAAATCGTGTAAAGCACATATAAAACAGTTTGCAATAGACGAGGCTTATGTATTTGTTAATTCGATAAGATCAAAATAAATACTATCGACAATATTTATTTCTGGAATGTTCACTCTCAAGCAGATTGACAGAGCAGACTTTTTGCTCATCGTGGTAGATTCGTCTATCATAAACCCTACTTTAGTATAGTTATGAAGAATATATTTTACAAGCTTAGTGCGCATTTCATTTGAAATGTGATAAACAATATCAGCGCATGCGTGATCAGATTGTAAAATACGTCACATGCCTAAACCATTTTCTACCTGTAATAATATTAGTTCTTTCAAATCAGAAAATAGACGATTCCTTTTTGCAATGTGATAAACAGTGCGAAATATGTGGTAGGTAGTTTCGTGCTGATTGATCTGCATTTTTGAACTAAACGTCTCTATGGTGCTTTTTTTGGCTGAGAAATAATTTTACAAGCCTTTTCGTGTGCAACTGATAGTTTATGGCTAGAAAGCTTTTTCCTCATTGATTGTTGTTTTTTTCCTTTTGTTTCGCCATACTCCTTAACGTTGCCAAGCGTTCACTCGCTAGCCAATTTTATTCCTTGAGATTTTTCGGCACCTAAATTATTTGCTTACTTACAAACAGAACAACCAAGACCTGTTAATGAAACTGTCAACCAGTCAAATGTTTTTAATTTCTCCTACCACTGTAAATCAGACCAGTAATCTGGAAAAATACCATCACATTGAGGAAAGGATTGGCAAGTTTAAATATTCGAAAAATCTGTCACTTCTTTATTTATTTCAGTGTCATTTTCCAAAATACTTTTAGAACTATCACTGCTTAACTTTCTTTGATACTTTGATACTTGATGATACTTTAACGAAAAAAAAAGCCAATGTCGCTTTTTGTTGCTTAGTAACTTTTTATTTAAAATAAAAGAGAAAAGATGCAGTGTTTTATAATTATCGATTTAGTTTTTGAACTTTCAACCGCAAATTTTTAAATAACAGCTGAGACTTTAGTTCATTTAAATTCGAATATTGCCGCAAACTTTAAAATTGTTTTTACAAGTTTATTTATAGGAGGAAAATAAAATAAAATTTCCATTAATTTATTATGTACCGGGATGGCATCCCACCCCAAAATATGCATTAAAAAAGGAGTGGGATTGTTTTCAAAATTTAAAAAAGTAACGGAATGGCATCCCGCCCCATCCCGCCTCACTTCGAGCACTGTATATATATATATATATATATATATATATATATATATTTATATATATATATATATATATATATATATATATATATATGTGTGTGTGTGTGTGTATATACATATCTTAAACAAAGAGAAATCCTCAGAGTTTTTATAAATTCTTTAATTATTTTTTAATTTTATTATACCAATTAAAAGTTTATAATAAAAAAGTAAATATTTGTTTTAATTTATTTAAAATCTTAAAAGATACTTTAAAAGAACTTTGTTAAGATGTTGCTCCAAGGTGTGCCAATCACACAACGAAAAAGAATCCGTTGAGCATCCAGTAACATTAAATTCCAGCATAAACCACCAATTGAAAAAAAATATCTCCTAAACATAAATTTTTGTAATAATTCATAACCCATAAATGAGCCATAAATGAGAATATTGTTTGTCGTGCAGTAACATATATAATTTGAATGTGTAATAAATTTACTTTTGGTATATTTTTACACTTATAAAACACTACACAAATAAAATATGACGGTTTACAAAAACATTGTGAACCGTCGTATTTTATTTTTAAAAAAAAAACTATTATGAAATAATTTTTTATCATAATCATTCCTAATATGAACAAGTTTTCAGTTCGCAACAAGAAAAGTTTGCAATAATCTTAAAATGTAAAATTTATAAATCTGTCTTCAGGTCACGTGATCGGGGCAAGAAAACTTAATTCAATTTCCCTCCAATTTTATTAAGTTTTAAAAGCTACCAACTAATTTTTCTTGATTAACAGCAAAATAATCACTACTAAAAAGTTACATTCTATATTTTGGAGTTACACCTATTAGCACTAAACCTAAAAGTAATTTTTAACTTGAGCGTAAAAAAAAAACTAATAAATATACGTTTAAATCAGTGCCTAAATCAATGTTTAGAAAAACCAAATCACGTTTAAATCACGTTTAAATCAATGTTTAGAAAATCCGTATGGTATTTTAAAATAAAAGCTATAAATACAATTTTGTTTTCACGAAATTTTTTTAACTTTTTTGTTGAGTTGTTATTGAAAAAGTCATCTTGCCCTATTCGCCATCTTTCCACATTCCGCTTGCCTATATATAATGTCTATAAAACATCAACACTTTTTTCTTTTGTCACAGTTGATATTTCGCTTTATTGAAATTATCTGAGCGCATTTCTAGATTTATATTAAATCAGCTATTATTACAATAGATAGTAGACCATTAAATCCGATCAATGCGTTGAATTTAAGGCTCTTTTTATTGACATATCAAATACAAAAATTAAAATGTAAAGAAAACCCACTGGAAAAAGAAAATGAGATTTAATAATATTGATATAAATATAATTGACTTAACTTAAGTTCTTCATACTTTTTTAATACTAACTTTAATTCCTTCTCATTCAACGTTTCAACGTTTCAACATTCAACATTCAACATTTAATTAGCCCAAAACTCACCAAAAACGTTTTGCTAATTCATAATTGTCAAAAGTCAAACTAATTTAGTCAAACAAAATTTTGTCAATAGCCAAACAAAATTAGTTTAACTTAGCGAACTTATCAAGAAGGCTACAAACTGGAGAGCAATACTCAAAAAGCAAACGCACATAGACAATCCAAAAAGTGTAGAAAGTTTTCTTAGTTGTTTTATTTCTTAATTGACCAATCTGTCTGGTTTACTTTATGCTCTCTTTCCAACTCAACTTTTTCTCACTTACCCTTTATAATCTCTAATTTTGACGAAACTCGCTTATTTTTGGTAAACAGATTCGGATTTCGATACTCTTTTAGGAGTTGAACTTGTAAAGCAATTAACTGGAGAAGGATAAACCACAATATCTTAAAACCATTTTTCTCACATTCTAGATATAAAAATTTAAAAATTCTTTCAAAAAGTTAAAAAAGCCATAAAAAAAATTTACTAATCCTCAATGCCTAATAAAACATGTGGAAATACAAGGAAATCATGGAATGTAATTAAAGAAATAACAGGAGTGGAAAACGTGAAAACCTGCCAAAAGGTTGTTAAAAAATGATATTAGAGGAGATGCTTTTAAAAATAAAGAAATAGCAGAAACATTTAATGACATTTTCATATACAGCGGAGAAAATAGAATTAGCCTCACCATGTGCTGATCCAATATTTTGTAAATCTGTAAACAAGTTTGTGCGGTACAACTTTTGTATCCACACACATATAATTACTGTTACAAACAACAACTTTTTAGATTATAATATAGCATAATTAAATTGCGGAACATTTGATAAAACCATAAAATGTATAATACTTGATATTTGCGGTAACAAATAGAATTAGCCTCATCAATAATTATTTTCAGTTTACTTGTATATTTTGATCTGGTGATACGCATTTGTGAGTTAGTTTTTTATTATTATTTGTAAGTTAAACAAAGACTGTGAAATCAGTGCTCATAAAGTTTTTAACATTTGGTTTTTGATACCTTTATTTGAAATGGGACGTGGTAAGCGTTTAACAAATGAAGAATTAGCAGTAATCAAAGCATACAAAGATACAGGCTTATCTAATCGGGAAATTGCAAAGAAAATTAAAAGATCTCCAAAAGTGGTTAACAATTACTTCAAGATTGGCGTTAATTATGGAGCCTATAAGGGAAGTGGTGGCAAACGTAAAATTGATAATCGTACTAAACGAGTTATTGTACGTCGTGCTGCTGCTCAGCACATGACTGCATCTCAAATTCGTGCTGATTTACAATTACCTGTATCTGTTCAACGTGTGAGACAAATCTTACATGAAGATCCAAACACAGTTTTGAAAAAGCGTAAACCAAAACCAAAACTTACTGCTCGTCATAAAAAAGTTAGATTACAATTTGCGAAAGAACACATGTCTTGGCAAGAAGAGTGGCATCAAGTTCTCTTCAGTGATGAAAAAAAGTTCAATCTAGATGGTCCTGATGGCTATTAATATTACTGGCACGATCTTCGAAAAGAGAAAGAAACTCGGATGAGTCGTAACTTTGGGGGTGGAAATGTTATGGTTTGGGGGGCTTTTTCCTTTGCTGGAAAACTTCCACTGGCATGGATTTCAACAAAAATGAATTCACAGGACTACATTGACTTATTAGAAATAAGTTTACTTGAACATGGTGAGGAATTGATGGGTGAAACTTTCACTTTCCAACAAGATAATGCTACTATCCATAATTCAAAGCTTACAAAAGCTTGGTTTAGAGAAAAAAATATTCACGTAATGGAATGGCCCGCACGTAGTCCAGACCTTAACCCAATTGAAAATCTATGGGGAATACTTTCTAGAAAGGTTTATGAAAATGGTAAGCAATTTGAATGCACTTTGGAGCTGAAAACTCGTATCAGAGAAGCTTGGAATGAAATATCTATAGAAACTATCCAAAATCTTGTGACTAGTATGTCAAACCGCATATTTGAAGTCATTAAAAATTCAGGAAGCTATACTAAATACTAAATGAGCGAAAAAACAAAATATTTTCTTTATTTTTTGTATATAACGCTAATGAGGCTAATTCTATTTTCTCCACAAATTGAATATTTTTAATTTTTTTTTCCATTTGGAATTAATTAAGCATACCAATTTATAAACTTTTTAGTTGTAGTAGAAGTAACAAGAAATAAAGTAGATTTCATAATTGTTTACCTGCAATTTTTGTTAAATTAGAACAAAAAATAAAGGTGAGGCTAATTCTATTTTCTCCGCTGTATATAGAAAAAAACTAGCCGGTGCAATGAACTGAGGGAAAAATTTTTTTTAAATCTTTTTCGAAAAAATTAGATTCCTTCATGGATGAATCGAAGCTTTCGGTTGATGAACTTCGGTTAACGATTAGTGTTCTAAAAACAAATAAGAGTGCAGGTCTGGATAAAATTAATCCTGATGTTCTAAAACCGGGCTATGATATTATAGAGAAATCTATTTTTACAAATTTTATTCTTTCCCTAAAAAACTGCATTTTTTCTCACCATTTAAAATTAGCAAAAATAATTTCGATATAAAAAACCGACAAAGACTCGATAAAATATAACTAAAGACCAATTTTCATACTTTTCTATTTTTCCAAGATACTTGAGCCTATTATGTACAACAGACTGTACAGTTATCTTTAAATAAATAACATTCTTCATCATAAGCAGTTTGGTTTTTGCATAAACCATTGCACGGAACATGCAATAATTGACCTAAATTTTGAGTGGTTTTAAAAACAATAGTTAAACACTCGGAATTTTTCTAGATCTATCAAAAGTATTTAAAACTGTCAACTACAAGAGACTCATCTATAAACTACTCAATATTGAAGTAGTTCACTCTAATTTAAAGTATCTGCAAAGCTATTTTGAAAATCGTAAACAAAGTGTACCATGTGATTTAATATGTACACGATTAAATCAATAAGTTACGGTGTTCCACAAGGATCAATACTTGGTGTTACCTTTGTAACACCAAGTATTGTAACTCCAAGTAAAATACGTTTGCTGTTTTCAATTTATATAAATGATATTTATTTGTCTTCAAAAATACTTAACTATATTATTTTTGCTGATGACACTTAAGTTTTCTTTTTAGACTCAAGAAACTTAAAAAATATTTTTTATCATGTAAACACAGAATAAATATATCTTAAAGAGTGGTTTATAGCAAATAAACTTTCATTGAATACTGACAAATCTATATCTAAATCTGAGAACCTTCCACTTAAACTACCAAAACTAAGAATTAACAATAAGAGTTAAAAAAAAAGTTTTTTCAATGAAATAAAATTTTTCAAAGAAAACAATGTTTTCAATGAACAAAGTTTCAAACAATACTTACCTAAAAAGTATTCATGCAAAACAAAAGTGTAAAAGTTGATTAGTTTTAAGCTAAAAACAAAAGTGCCGAACCGTTATTCAAGAAAATAAATGCTCTAAACGTATACAAACTAAGTATCTACCAGAACTTGTTATCTATGTTTAAACTTCGAAATTAAATAATTCCAAAATTTTTTACAAAAATTTCTCTCTAATTGATCATAAATATAAAACAAGACACTCTATAAATAATTACTACATTCCACTAACATCACTAAAAAGATCTGACTTCTTAATTACATTTTGGGGACCACGCTTGTGAAACTCGGTTCTTGACGAAAATATGAAAAAAAATATATATATATTGATATATTTAAAAGAACAATAAAAAAACGCTAAATTTAAACAATACTTACACTCTTTAATTTTTTTAAAAAAGAGTTTTATTTTATGATATATCTTTCTCGTTGTTATTGTTTGTCTTTTTTATTTTGTATAAAAAATATAAATAGATGAATTGAAATCTTCTAAATGCTTGGAATCTTCTTAAATTTTAAATATTTAAATATATATGAATATATAATACGTATTGTACTGAATAATAAATTTTACAATATTTTTTTGAGTTGAAATGTGATTGGAGCAGGTAGAAGACAAAGTCTTAACATCCCCGTTGTATCATTTACATATTAACCAAAAAATAATCTATCATTTAAAAAGAATATTACAATCTCAGTAAAATAATATTAAATACTTTTAAATAAAAGTGTTACATTTTATTATTTTTTTTTTTTCGAATAAAATACAACTTAAAATAAAAAAATAAATAAAATATAAAGATAAGTAACGATGTAAAGGGTGATGTCGCTTTTTAACAAAAGAAAAAGTTAAAAAATAAAAGAGAATAAAATAAAAATTAAAAATAAAGTTGTATTTGAGATACGTCATAATCAAGTAACTGTTTTTTTAAGATACTTTTAAAAGTTTGAATTGAAGTTGTAGTTTTAGTGTTATTTGGGAGGAATAAGTTCCACAATGTGGCCCTCGGTAAGTTATTGAGAATTTGGATTGATTTAACAAAGTTTTTGGTACCTGATAATTAAGCAACGAATGCTTTGTTTGATATTTATGATCTGTAATAAAGAAAAGGTCTTCAAAAATATTAGACAGCATATGATATTTTAATCTAAACATGAATAAAAGAGTATTATAAATATCTATTTAGTAAACATTCAACATTCCAAGCTTCCTAAGCAGTGGATTGGTACTGGTGTATTTATAAGCATTTATTATAAGGCGGCTCGCTTGTTTTTGTTTTTTTAAGATACACGTAAGTCTTGACGGATAAGTTCTTGCCCATGCAATGTTACAATAACTAATGAATAAATGAATAAATATGAAATATGAATAAATGAAAAGTAAAAAGATTTTAAACAGTTTTTATCCAACATTTATCTACTTTTATACATAATTCCAATACTTTTTGAAGTTTTAATTTCTATTAGATTAATATGCTCTTATTTGCTCATCAATTAAAGCGCCTAAGATTTTAACACAGAATGTCCGTTGCAACATGGTTTTATCTATTGAAATATCCGGGAGTTTTGAGGGCAACGTTTCAGATTTAAAAGATTTAGAAAGGAGAGTATATTTGTGGCCGTGGCGCAGTGGTTAGAGCGCTTGCTTTATAAGCAGGAGATCCAGGTTCGAAACGAGCTCTGGACAAATTTTCGCGTCACGGTAAGGAAGGAGGCGTGAACTTCCTGGTTAAATGCACTTCCGCAGTGCTCTGTGACAAGACCGTTAGGACTTCTTGGGGCACCTAAAATAAAAATTGAAAAAAAAATTATTTGCTTTCGGAAGAAGATTTAATAATCTTTTCGTAATCCAAGGAATTAATTTCCTTCATCGGAAGCACTTTGTCGTACGCATTAAAGACCTCGTTGTTAAAAAATTCATCGGCTTTATTTGTATCTTTCCAATTATGTAGGTGTTTCCAGTTTTCTTTGAGTAAATAATTTCTAAATTCCTTAATATTAATTTCAGTAATCTGCCTTTCTATTTTCGTTAGTACTTTGCTTTTTTTTCTTTTTTATAAAAATCAGATATAAAAATATAAAAATTGGAAGAGATATAAAAATATAACAATTGGAAAGTGGTTGCTTATATCGTTGTTTATGACTTTGTTTTGAATGTTGCATGTTGTGAAAATAAAAATATCTATGTATATGTATACGCACATGTATACGTATATGTATACGTATATGTATACGTATATGTATACGTATATGTATATGTATACGTATATGTATACGTATATGTATACGTATATGTATACGTATATGTATACGTATATGTATACGTATATGTATACGTATATGTATATGTATACGTATATGTATACGTATACGTATATGTATACCTATGTATACGAATACGTATATGTATACGAATATGTATACGCATATGTACCTATTTGTAAATAGATGTATATTTTTTATATACTTTTTCGTTTTTTGCAAATTTTATAATTTTTTTCTCTATTTCACGAAGGGGCTTGATGATAAGACATTTTGTGTTCTACTTGCATTAGTCAGGTTGTAATTATTTGTTATTAGATCTTAAGGATAATATTGTTAAATGTGTGCATATTGACAAAATTAATAAATAAAACAGATGAACTCTTATTTTCAAAGCAAATTCAATTTAAAGTAGTTTTTTTTAAATTACTTTTATTTGAATTTAAAATATAAAGTTTAAAGATCTTTTAAAATCATATTCTTGTTATACGATATTTTCATATTTGTTGAATTTAATTAAGACGGCAGCGTATAAATTTTTTGTTTTAAATGTATTTTGATGTTATTATATATTTACAATATTTCAAAAGTTTAAAGAATAATCAAAATGTTAGATGAGTTAAAAAAAAGTCAAGATGTTGTCATCGACGTGAATATCATATAAAAACTTAACACAGAATAATGTTGTGTACATTTTATTCCAGCCAGCAGTTTTATTTACTTACAAATAGAAAAATAAAAATAAAAAAAATAAAAACATAAAAAAAACTTAGTAGACATCTTTGAAATCCGTTTTTAGGCATATTTTAAATGCATTTTATATATGTTAGCTTGCTGATTTCAGATTGACAGTCACGCAACAACACTGTTTTGAAACCTAATGCTTTGAAAAAAGTTTTTATTTATCTATAGAGAACATATTTTTTTTAAAAAACCACTGAATTTTTTTCTTGATATCTGAAATATATCAAAGAATTTATCAAAGAATAATATATTTCAAAAAGTAAATATCTCTCAACAAGTTTTATGTTTAGAGTTAACATATTTGTATAATATTTAAGATATTATTAATTTAACTCGGTATGGGCTCCATGCAACATTTGACCTGGCGTATACTCTTTGCCTCGCAAGTAGTTACGGGGTTGACGTACGTTTGGTCGGATATTTCGTCAGCCATAACGATATGCAACATGTGTTCTAAATTAAACTAATAGTACATAATAATTCTACAAATAATTTTATATATATATAAATATATAAATATATAAATATATATATATATATATATATATATATATATATATATATATATATATATAATCTGGTCGGACAAATATCCTCAGATTTGTGATATTCGTCCATTTGGTCGGACGAATGTCGCCAGTCTTTTTTTAATTTCGAAATTTTTTTTGTCTTAATAATACACTAATAAAGAATTAAGTTGTACTTTTTTAATGTTATATAAGCCTTAGGGCAATTGTTTTTAAAAGTTACGTATTAAATGTCTTTTAAACGTTTTTTAAACGTTCTTTAAATAAGAATGTTTAAAAGACGTTTAAAAGACATTTAAAATACATTTAGAACATAAATTTTTAAAAAAAAATGCCCGCTGGGAAAGTTTGAAAAATTAAAGTCAAAAAAACTACAGTATAAAATATAGAAACATGTAAGAGCTTACCTTTAATAAAATTACTTGTTTCAGAAAAAATGGTAGCTAACTTTTCTTTGTTTGTTAGTTTGGTATATCAATTTTTAACTACTGCTTTATTTATTCTAAACTCATAATGAATCTTATCTGTGTCGGATCTATTGTCTCCGTAGCTCTCATCTTTTTCTACTTTATCGTTTTTTATTTTTTTGCAATATTTTTCTTTGCTTACTCCGAGAAATTGTTTATCATTATTCAATTTATCGAGTACGTCTGGTTTTAGCATTTGAGGTGAATGGATTAATTTGATTGGCTTTTGTAAGTCGTTTTCTATTAATAAAAGAGTTAGAGAAACTTAACTTACTTTAAAAATTTCAAGTACATTTCAAAGGAACATTTACCAAAACTTGTTTGATTTTTTCTCAATCTTTTATTTTCTCCATTTAGTTGTTCTGCTTTCATCGAATGCCAACGCGATCGTCTGTTCCCAAACCATATGTGAACCTGTTTATATAACAAAAATTTGCTTTTAAAAATATGCAAAAAAATGATCGATCCACCCCTTAACAGACCAGCACTGCATAGTCATTTAAATGGTTAAGATAAACAGAAATATTGATTACTTTGAAATTAAATTTTGCCAAACATTCTGAAACAAAAAAAGAGTCTAGACATAGCTAATAAAACTATTAAATAATAGTTATATAGGTAAATAAGAATAATATAGGAAAATAATAACATCAGAGGTTGTATTTATTAACTTTAAAATATTTTCGTAGCATTTTTTTATTATTTGTAGTTATTTAATATTCTGATAAGTCTGTTGCTAAACAACATGATATTTTTAGGGTAGAAGTAGAAGTAAGAAACCTTGGAGAGTGTGCGTTGCATATTGGATGAACAAGCTTTAGTTTTATTTAGTCTTCATCATCATCATCATCATCATCATCATCATCATCATCATCATCATCATCATCATCATCATCATCATCATCATCATCATCATCATCATCATCATCCTCATCCTCATCATCATCATCATCATCATCATCATCATCATCATCATCATCATCATCATCATCATCATCATCATCATCATCATCATCATCATCATCATCATCATCATCATCATCATCATCATCATCACTATCATCATATACTGTTCCTCTAATATAAAACCTAGAGCATCTACTTTCTTTAACTAAAGCCTGTTCATCCAAAATGCAACGCACACTCTCCAAGGTTTCTCTCAAGGTTTTTACTTTTACTTCTACCCTAAAAATATCATGTTGTTGATATTATTATTTTCATTTATTGGTTTTTATTACCTATATAACTATTATTTACTAGTTTTACTAACTAAGTCTAGACTCTTTGTTTCAGAATGTTAGGCAAAGTTAAATTTCAAAGTAATCATTTCATACCCTCTACGATTAAGATATATCTTTCATATTAGTTCTAAAATTGTTTTTTATAGCCCTTATGATTAATACTCACCTTTTATAAACGTTAATACTCATATTTCATATTCATAAATTGCATTTCAGTTCTATAGAACTTATATGAAAGATGCGTCTAACCACAGGAGCAATGAAGATATTTATTGTTCAAATATGTTATGTATTTATGTTAAGTATTTAGTTAATATAAACACTAGATATATTCATTGTGCGAATGACGTCATAGAGATGACAAAAAATAATTTAATCAACATGAATTTTACTTGAAATTTAATGAAAAATTTCAATGAAAAAAAAAAAACTAAATAGTTAAATGCATAAAAAATATTTAAATAAATGGTCATTATTTTTTTTTTTAATTTATTTGCAATGTTTTAATTTTTTTCAATTTTATGGAGCAAAAAGTCTTATGTTGGTCTATGTTATTTAACACATGGTTTCAAAACTTTTTAATTCTTTTAACCTTAGAGAATACAAGTTACAGTTTTAAATGAATCTTAGAAAGTTTAAACACCATGGTTTAAAACATTATTTATCGAAATCATTAACTGAAAAAATGCACGTAGTTGCAGCTATTTCAAGAAACATGTTTTCATTATAAAAAAACAAGTCATCTGAATCTTCAACATTTTGGACAATTTAACTATGTAAATCAGATTATCTTAAACTGCGGTTGCGGTTACGGATTACATTTAGACAGCGGTTACTTATTGCATTTTATGCATTACAGTAGCAAGATGTTTGAATTTTTGTGTTGACTCTGTTTTTTCAAGCTCAATAGCAAGAGATTTGACGTTCGATGTTCACACAAAGTCTAATCAATTTTGCTTAGCGTGCTTATCGTGGACCCCACTTATGGAACAATATTTTTTTGTGAAATTTGACCGACTAACATTTTTTTACCATTCCAAACTCCACCTAAAAAATTCCTTGACTTAATAATAATTTTAAATAATTCTAATATTATGAAAGTTGTTATACAACTTGAATTTTTGCACTTTTTTTTAACTTTATTTTTTAAGATACTATACTTGTCTTTATTTTGGTTCTTCTTTCTTTATAAGGTTCTGACGACAAGATCGTATTATCTTCTTTCAGATCCTAGCTTATATTTCATTGTTAAGAGTTAGTTTATGTGCACATCTATATATTTTTATGTCTATGTATTTATATATATTTATAAATATGTATGTATGTGGTTGTGTATGTGTGTGTGTAATTTTTTTTATTTGTATAATATTGAATTAAAATTTGTAACTATTTTAATTGTAAAACGATTTGTATGGCATATATAATTGTACAGTGACATATTAATGAAAAAAAAACTTGATTAGTATCAAAAATAGTTTTTTTTTTATATTTCCAATTTTCTCTAGTATTTATTATACAGTAATAATTTTAGATTTCTCTTCTAAATAATAAGATATTACAAGAAAAACATACTTATACTTTGTAGAAAAAGAAACTTTGACAACATCACATGACCATCACAAATATGATGAAGAATTTTTGATTATCTTTTTTGAAACTTTAAAAACAAACTTTTTGAGAAGAATACATTTGTTTAGTCATGTTTCCCAATTCTGACAGCTTTTAAAAGTTAAAACCACTAGAAGAAAAAACTTCGACAAAACATACATACATTTGTATAAAAACTATGAATACTACTCAAAATTAATCGAGATAAAACAATTAGTATCATTAGCATCTTTTAGTTCTGGATGACACTTTAAGAGACTGACTGTTTCTTTACAAAATACATTCAGACAAGTTAAAATTTGTTAACTGCTTTTCTAAAACATGTTCCTCCATGGTACTGTAACATAATCTTAATATAAATTTCATATAATAAAAGAGTCCAACTTTAATGTGTGTTACCTGAAAAGTTCGGAAAAACAATTAGTAGATACATACTCTCATGAAAAGATTTCACTATTGATCTTAGTCTCTAACGAATACTTGACTCTCTGTTCAAGTGTTGAAGATCAACTCCATTAAAGTTGTAGTTTTATATGTTTGCTTTCAGATTACTGAACAATTGTATAAAATCTTTTTAATTGGAAGCACCTCGTCAGATTGAATATTTCAAGTTTCTGCATGTGATCTTGAAGAAGTTTTTTTTTTAACATCTTCACTTCCAACAAGGCTGCAAGCATCCACTATTAGAGTTGGAAGTTACTGGAAGAGAAAAGATACCGTTTATAGAGCAAGATAACGATTAACAGTCAATTTATAAGATTGCAAATTATAAGAATCACGAAAATAAGAAAAAGGGAGCAAATGTCAAAGGACTGATGTTTGAGGAAAAAAATGGTAAGTTATGTAAAGTAAACTACTTTGAAAAGTAATTTTGGTTATAATTATGTAAAAAATGTACGTCAAAATGTAATTTACTTTTTAAATGTAAAAAAAGCTATTAATGAAGTACACTACGTAAATATAATATTTAAAAAACATAACATTTACTTTACAAAGTAAAATAAAACTACATCATAACAAAAAATTACTTTTACGTGTAAAAGTAACTAATTAGCAATAACTGCTTACATAAAAGTAATTTGAAAAAAATTGTTATTTACTTTAACAAATAAAAGTAAACTTTTTCTTTGAAATTTTATACTTTACTTTGTAAGTAAGTAAAATGTAAGTTATATTATTTACTTTCTTAAAAAAAATCATTTCATGTTGATTTAACATAAATTTAGAGATAGGTAGCGTATTCAAATCCATCGCCTGTTTGAGGGCACTTCTGGGTAATGCTTAAGGTAATAATCTGATGTATGTGGGCAGTGTTTGTGGTGGGGCATCGGAAAAGGATTTTTTTTCACATATATCATAAAGGGCAGTTCTACTATAATTATTTAAACTAACTTTTTCACATATATCATAAACGGCAGTTCTACTATAATCATTTAAACTAACTGATATAGTTTATATGATTAAAGGAGTGTTTATCAGATATAATCTTTTATTGTATTTTATCATATATACTCTATTTGAGAAAAAATGGTAAGGAAAGCTGTTCAATCTTCTATTATAGGTTGCGGGCACACTAATAACCTTGTTTTTTGTTGCGTTGGTGTTTAACCCGCTCAAGAATGATTAGAAAAATAAAAACTTATTAAATTAAAATGGTGCTTTAGAATAAACTTGTATTTTTTTCAAACGTTAGATTGACTTCACTTTCTCGGCTATCAGTTGTCCCAGAATCTTGCCATTAATTTTTCACTACCATGCGTGTTAAATTTGTTTTCTGGGGAAAGGTAGTTGTATCCTTATTTATATATAAATAAGGGTACAACTACCTTTCCCCAAAAATAGGTAAGTGGCCCTGATAACAATTTACTGTAAAGGAGCCGGGCATATTTGTAGCTATGCTGCTGCTTTTCTCATATTACGCGTGGTTGTTGTCAGGGCCGTTCCAAAGAGGTCTCTCATCGGGGGAGGAGGGGAGGGGGTTAAATGTGTTTTTTGATAATTAGAGACACACGCACACACAAAAAAAGGTTCTGCTATATTTGACATTTGCCAACTATACTTCAAAACTTGCCAACTGAAATGCTAAATGTACAAATGTGATAACTCAAATGCATATACAACAGTTTGAGGGAAGGATGGGGATACCCCTTCATCCCCATTCGGGATGGCTCTGGTCAGCCCTGGTCGTTACAACCACTTTAACAGAAATGAAAATTAATTTTTTTTTCAAATTTATTTATTAATAGAAAATAAAAAAATAAAAAATATAAAAAAATATAAAATATAAAAAAATATAAAACTGTTCTCTGGAATGAACTAATTTCAATTAGTCTATTCCAGACAACAATTATTCCTTTATTATTTTATTATCTTACAATTATTCTAGTTAGTTATTTACAGAAATAACTTTCATTTTGGTAAGATTGGATTTTGACTACAACCACGCCTAATAAAATCCAAAATACAAATTTTAGGATAAAATTGCAGAATGCAGAGCCATTTCCAAAGCAAGAACAATAAACGAGTTTTTTTAATATAGAGTTTTTTTTATAAGACAGTTTTTTTAAAAAAAATTTAAAATAACTGATGTAAATAGCATCAAGAATAATAAAAAAAAAATTAAAGTTATATAAGTAAAAGTAAAAGGAATTAAAAAAAATTTATAACTTTTCATAGCCACAACAGCCGCTTATTTTAATTAATTTAATGCTGCAAATTTAGTAGGATGGTTCAAAAAGCACACTTTCAAATTTAAAATTATACGATCGATTGTAAAGAAAAGTGTCTCGATGTTCAAAACACTTTTCAATTTCAATCAAGTTTTTTTTCTTTCAGGAAATTTTTGATACTTTTTTTATTTTAAATTTTTTAAAGTTTAAAGTAAAAAAGTTTACTAAATTGCAAATCACAATATTTAAACAACCAGATTCCAATCACATATTTAAAATCAGGCCCGTAGCAAGCTTTTTGTTTTTGTTTGAGAATTTAACTTTATGTAACGACATAGAGCAAACTCCAAACATTTATATATTCATGCTTATGTAAAGCTTTTCAAAAGTATTGCGATAATCGGATTCTGTCAACAATAAACCCCTAAAATGATAACTTCCCGTTCATACCATTAGTGTAAGAGCGATGAGTTTATAACATTTATATATAGGGTAGAGCAGGGCTAGTAATTTTTACTAAATCTAACAGATCTCATGTAGGTGCGTCGGATTTACATAATTTTTTTCTACATTTGAAAGATAATTTAACTTGCTAAAAGTTTGTTAAGAAAAAAGTATTATTTTTGATTTTATTAAGAAGATATTGCCTAAAGTTTGCGGAGCTGCACAACCTCCCTCAGCAGGGTAAGTTGAGCAATAGTGCGTGGTAAGTTAAAAAATTATCAAATAAATGAACATGTATGGTACAAAACTTGGGTGAACCATCAATAAAACTTTCACTAACAGTAAGCGTGTGTATAGTTTATAAACTTTTTATTTTATACACTTTAATGACGTAAGTTAAAAAGAGAAAAATTAAATTGTAAGAAAGTGTCATAAAATATAAAAATAAAATTTTATACAACTTATCTTGACCTTTGAAACCCAATTTAAAAATTACTAATTTAAAAAAATGTATATAAATAATGTACCGCACTATTATTTCTCATCAAAGTTGTTTCATTGTGTTTTATAGTTCAGTTTTATTTATTTTCCTCAAAGCTGCTCAACTTACCCCTACAAGACAAGGTGGGACATTAGGTAGGTTTTAAAAAGAAAATTTAAGAAAAAACAGCTAATTTTAATCTAAAGTCCAATAAATTGGTAAATTATAAACACTTAAGTGATGGCAGATAAAAAGTTTAAAAGCATATAAGAGAAAAATAGCATAAATCATCGATTAGATATTTTGTTATGTGATCCATTATTAGATGTTTTGTCATGTGATCTTTTCATCCATTAGATGTTTTGTCATGTGATACGTAGTTTTTGAGATATTTTAACTGCCCAACAACTTGCCCAACTGTGCTCAACTAGTCCCGCTCTACATTTTTTTAACATTTTAAGCTAAATTTAAGTTCGTTAACAAGTCTCTAATGTCATGCAATAATCTCTTAGTGTTTAAAAACCATCACCATATAAATTTTGAACAAACTCCCAGTCATTTAGGGGATTTAAAATACTATCTTTAATTAAGTTATAAGTTTGTCTAACAATGAAATTCTGTTCCTCATTCAAAAGTTCGGAGCGAAAGATAATTTAACTCTTTTTTCGTGAATACGTAATCAAATGACGCAGACTTAAAGAATAACGAAGAAAATTAAGTTTTTATAAGTGACTTTAATCTATAAGATCATTTGTATTTATCAAAAAGTAATATAATATTGTTCAAATTATTCTTATTTTATCATTATTAATTTAAAAATTATCAAATTAATTTTTTTTTCAAATTTAATTTCGTCATTGATTTTTGTTTTTTTTATTACATAACGAGCCTTTATTAAAAGACATTCTTTAATGCAGTGATTGATTATTAATTTTTATAATTTTTTATTTTTCTAAATTTGCCGTTCCAAATTATTATTTTTCTCTTGTAAAATATACAAATGGCGGGAACAAGAAGAAGACAAAAATAGTCTTACTGCCGAGTCCCTAAATATTATTATTATTATTTACGTATAAGTCATTAAAAACTTGTCATTAAAAATTGATGATAATGTGTTTTTCTGAAGTTTGAGTTTAATAAGTTTTTTTTTTAGTTGACAATTATAGTTTTGTATTTTTTGGGAGGATGTCTAAAAATTTAATATATGTGTAGCTGAAATACTAAATTCTCCTGTTTTAGTATGTTATTTTAGAAAAAGAGAAATCAATTTCTAAAAAAACATACTAAAAACAGAAGAAATATTGCATAAATAACAGAAATTTTGAATAATTTAATTTTTTTACCATATAAATAAAATGGTTTAAAAAATAATATCCATGAAAATATAAATTAAACAAAATACAAGATTTAATTTTAAATTGATTTAAATACAAGTATTGCGTGGTATTATACCACGTGAAAAGCAATGTAAAAGGTTTTATAATTTGAAAGTGTGGCGATTCCTTTTATCACCAAACCGATTAGAATTTCTTAATCAACAGCATTTTTAACTAATAGTATTATTAACAGTTACGTATAAATGAGGTCTTTTAATATGTAGTTAAAAACCATATCAAACTCATTTAAAGACTTTATGGTAACCAATAATATAATGATGTCTACTTGCGTAAATTCTGAGATGTAATATTAATATAATAATAAAAAATCAATGTTTTTGAATAATAGTTATACTTTTGGTAAATAAAACATACTTAAGTGCCAAACTTAAGTATGTTCTTGTTTATATCACATTAGAATGTTTAGAAAAATGTTGAAACAACCACCTTATTTGGTTGAAGTGTTAACTATATATAATCATAACACTTGAGCTTTGAATTTTAAAAACTGTCGGCTTAAATGTGGTGTAAGAAATTAAAAAATAAAAGTTACTAATTTGTTGCCCTCACATTTGCGGTAGGGGTGGTAAATGTTTTATGGTATTTTTTTTCCAGGCTCCAAACACCACAAGCTTTATTTCTTAATCTACGTATAAATCATTGCTTAGCTACATTTCGGGTTATACGTATATTACACAGTGGCGTAGCAAAATATTTTGGTCAGTAGACATACGTGGGCAAGTTGCTCAATTTCTATTTCTCTGGAACAATAACATTTCTAAAAAAATTTCTTTAAATATATCATAGGGCTCCTAAACCTTGCGGCTCTAGGTTCAGTTGCTTGTGGGACTGTAGTTTTTGCTTATACTGGCCTTGCGGTAGCTAGGCCTCTAATTCTACACGCAGATAGAGATATTTACGTGAAAAGTTCTAAACTTTTCATGCCCATATAAAAGTACCGTAATTGTTTAAACCAAGACTTTAAGAGTCAAGGGATATTCTTGAGCATGTTGACTTTTTTTGTATCAAAGTGGCAAAAATCTTTACAAAAATAAATCGCCCTCTTAAAAAGTTCGGGGCTCCTTAATCTTTAACGCATGGTGTTACAGCCCCCATAATTCAGGACAAGTTTAAACTTTATCTCCTTAATTTTTGAAATAATAAATATATTTGCACAAAAAACTTGTAAAAAAGAACCAACAATTGCGCCGGTTATTTTCCGTTTAAATAAACTACCCTTTCTGAGTATCCGATGGGTATATGCACCTTCTGCTAACTGCCTTGTTTCAGCTTTGTCTAAATTCTTTGTCTAAAACCTTTCGAATGGCTGGCCAGAGAGTGAATATTTTTGAGACGGTTTGATTCAGAGAATGGTTATTATAGCTAAAACTATCATGGACCGGAACAAAAGAGGAATTTAATCATGGGCAGAAACCTATTATTGGTATTTTCAAAATTTATAGGTAAGAAATAACTAAAACCGCGCAAATCAAGTGTTGCGGCAAACTAAATGTTAGTCTTAAAGTTTTACTTTTTTGCATTACTTTGGTACGAGATCCTGTCAAAGTTATTGTAAAATATAAGTAAATTTATTTACTTACATTATATAACTTACTTTTAATTTACTTTACAAATTATATAAAATGTTAGCTTACGTAATTTAAATTTTATTTTATATAATTTATTTTTAATATAGATTTATTATTATTCTTAAAATAAAAAATTCCTGCTTAAAAAATATTATTTTATTTGTAAATTTAATTTACTTTTATAAGTAAATATAAGTTAAAGTTTGAGGAACTTATATATTTAGTTATGTAATATTCAAAAGTAATTAACTTTTAAATGTAAAAGTAAATTACTTTTTGATGTAATCTTCTTTTAGATAACTTACATTTGAAATTAAAATAACTTACAGTATAAAGTAAAAGTTGTTTCAAAAAAATAAATTACTTATACGGAAATGTAAATTTACATAAAACGTTTAAAATTACTTTAAGCAATTTACTTTTTGATAATTAAAAGAGCCATCCCTACTAGCGTTTAAAACAGCACTAATTATAGCATTTATAGAAAGAGAAAAAGAAGCAACATTACAACAATGTGATAATGGTTGGAGGTTGGCTGTAAAAGTAGGTCCAACTACGTTTACAATGGGCTTTTGCGCCTTGTCTTAAAGAGAAAGGGCATCATTGGAAAATCCGCTCCAAATATGGCAAAAGTATTCCGTAAAAGGACAGATTTGAGATTTATAGAGATGAAGAATCCTGAGTAAGAAAGTGGCGAGCGCGATAAAGAGATAAAACTTTAGCAGATGTTAATTTTACAATCAGTTTGAAGTATGGTTTCCAAAAAAGATCAGAATTAAGAGTTAATCCTAGAAGACGAAAGGTAGATAACTCATCAAGTACATTACCATTACTAGGAAGATCTAGATTATTGCAATAACGATTAGCTAAAAAAATTGGATTTAATCTGAGTTAAAGTTCACTAGCCACTGAGAGCCCCATGCTGTAGCAGAAGTGAGATCCTTTTCAAGCCCAAATTCCCCTTTAGGCAATCAGAGAGTGTTGTCTTCTTATCAAGACAAGAATAAATGGTAGTATTACAATTTTTATACTACAATTGGTAAGAAAGGATTTAATAATATTAAAGATGTTACCTGATACAACGTAAAAAGAAATCTTATGGAGAAGACCAGCACGCAAGACTTTATCAAAAGCTTTAGAAATGTCAAGAGCAATAACCTCAACCTCTCCCCATTTATCGAATGCACAATTAAATCTATCGCTTATTACCGTTAACAAATCAACAGCATTAATAATCAGGAAAAAAGTTATTAGATTCAAAATGAGAGATCAAGCGTTTGTTAATTAAAGACTCAAAAACTTTGTTTATGATAGGAAAAAGATTAATAAGATGATAATTAGACGAGTCAGATTGCTCTCCAGAATTTTTGAAAAAAGGATAAGAGATGCTGCTTTTCAGCAGGCTGGAAAACTAGACTCTAATGAGCACTTTTTAAATAGCTTTGAAAGTATAGACAACAGCTTCGGAGAACACTTCCGCAAGACTATGACAGGTATGTCGTCAGGACAACAATCTGAAAAAACGTCTAAGCAGGAAATCACTTTAGATACAGAAGCTGGAGTGATACGTACGTCAAGCAATTTATATATCAGATAGAACGTAGTGGAATAAAGAGCTAATATTGATGAGAAGTTCTTAGAAAACAATTTAGCTTCGTCTTTAGGTGAGGTGAGATAATAATTTTAGAGAGATCAAACCGTGATCAGCAGCACCTTAGGGTAAATGTGGAGAAACTGAACACGACTAGGATCAGAAACAGTACATAATTCGAGTAGAGAACTAGAGTCCTGGAACTACTTCAAGATTCTACTAAGACAACCATATGCTTTAAGTATTTTACTTGGTTTTACAAACATAAACGCAGATGAAAGATAACGAGATCTTTCTTTGCCAAAATATTTTTGATGAGGCGTGTCCAACCGGGCAGTTCTGTTCACAAAAGCATTTTCTTTCTTATTGAGTATAATGTCTATGTTTATTTTTTATCTAAAATTTAATAAAAATTTTTATTCAATAATTTGACAAAAACGTCCACAAACAAATATGGAAATACAATATGGTTGCATGAAAAATAATGTTGTTAAACGATTGGTCTGCATAAAGAAAAAAAGGAAATGCTAAAGGTGTTTGAAAATATCTGTTTATGAAAAATTTTTTTCAAGGTACCCATACAGCTACAACAAACAGAATGTGTTAAAACATTTTTATTTTTTTTTACATATATATTTTATCTTGAAATCATTACATTTAGAAACATATAAATTAATACTTTAGGTGTGAATTTATTTAAAACTGTAATGATTCTCTCTTATAAATTATTCAACCGTTTATCATGCTTAATAGTTGCTTAATGCTCTCTCATAAGATGTTAAAAATATTTTATTTTGTTGATGTTGTTGTTACTCTTTGTTATAACTTTTTTTTATCGTTATAGTGTAAGTAAAAATATGATCAGGAAAAACGCATTTACAACTGAAGAAGCTCTTTTCTTTGTTTGAACCCAGGATGATTTTCATGACTTATAGTCAGATATTAAAGGTTGTAAAAACAAAAATGAAATAGAATTTAAAGTACCGCTAAAAATAGTGAATAGTGTGATAAAAGTAAAAAAAAAAATAATAATAATGTAAATAACAATCATTAAAATTTTTAGGAGTACTCCTTGATGAAAAAGTTACTTGAACAAATCATATACATTATCTTGAAAGTAAAATCTCAAGAAATATTAGCTTACTTTATAATGCAAGGCCATTTTTAAATCAAACTAGTTTAAAATTGTTATATTTCTCCTTTGTTCATAGTTATCTGAATTACGCAAACATTGCTAGGTGTAGCACAAATCAAAACAAATTTAAAAAACTTTTTAATAAACAAAAACATGCAATGAGAAATCTAATGCAGGCGTTTTTACTCACTCCAAAGAACTATTTATAAAGCTGAATATTCTCAACGTCTACCAAATAAATATTTTTCATCTTTTAATTTTCATGTATAAAGTTAATAAAAGAACAACACTAAACCTTTTTAATTCGTTGTTCAAAATAAATAAACATAGATACTTAACCAGATACTCAAACAACACCTATATTCAGCCCAAAAGCTTTTATGCCACAACTGAGTTTTCATTATCCATTAGAGGACCAAAAGTATGGAATAAAATCCTATCTAATAAACTTAAAACTCTTGAAACTCTTGTCGAATTTAAAGTAAAATTGAAGCAAATGCTCCTAGTTAGGGATGGAGTGCTTGATATTTTCGGGTGACACAGATAAGTTTTTTCGATTTAGTTTAAAGTTTATCTTTGTAATATATGTAATATACATGTAATATATGTAACATACATGTAAATATATATATTTTTTAATTGGAATGGTTCAATTTCTTCTCAATTCTGCGTTTTATCAATAATTTTAGTATTTAATCTTAATTAATTTAAAAAAAAAAAAAAAAGTTGTTAAAAACCTTTTTTTTTTTTTTTTTTTTATTGCAAGTTTTACTTTGTGCAAATTTATATTAATCTTTATATACTTATTTATTTAATATTTATTGCTAAGAATTTGTTATTTTACTTTTTATTGATTATTTTTTTACTTTAAAGGAAATTTTTTTTAAGTTTAAAAAAAAAAAAAAAATTCTTTATGACCCTGTAACTTTTTGTTTTTGTTTTATCTTTTTAAAAATAAAGTCTTGTTTTACATATATTGGCAACATTTATATACTCTATACGAAATTATTTATTTTTTACGGAATCAATCTCGGGGCTTGGCGATAAGACAAATTGTGTCTTCTTCTTGCCCCGGCCATCTGTATATTGGAAATATTGGTTGTATTTATATTTTTATACGGCAAAAAATGTAGAAAAAAAAAAAAAAAATATTTCAAATAGAAACAGAGGCTGATAAAAATCATAATAATATAGAAGCTTATGATCTTTTAAACTATGACAGTCATATTTATAGATAATGCTTGTCCCAACCGTCTAATAATAATACAGATTATTGCGGTATGAGAATTTGTGCTCTATTAAGTAATATAAGCAGTTTAACAACATCCAGCTATTGTCAAATGTTATGGAAAAACGAACGAAATGAGGCTAGTGCTAAATAAGCCAATATGTATAGTGTCCAAAAAATTGCTACTTCTTCAAGCAAAACCAACCAATTACTTAGTATACAGACGTTTCTGTCTATTTTAAAATTACATTAATGAAACAAAGTACCCTCTAGTAGCTGAAATTATTTAAAAAAATACTTACATCTAAATGATAATTCTATAAAAAAAGGAAGCAAAAAACGAAAGTAATAAAATTTTTATAATACATCTAATTATGGCTCACGTCGGAACTAACTGTAAAATTTTTGAACCTAAAATCGAGCAACCTACTGATGAGTTAATTTTTCCAGCTAAAACAAAATCCAAGAGAACAATTTGATGGAGTTTCAAAAATTTTTCTCGAGTAGAAAAATCTGGGATGGAACAAATCTTTTTTTTGTACTCAGGTTTATCCAACAATTGTTAGAAATGCTCGATGTTTATGGAACCTCAACACTAAACGTGGCTTTGCCAACATTTAGTGTTGAAGCTTCATATAAACAATTGATGCACTGGAAAATATATCTAAACGAAATGACACAACATCCTCATCAAAAGCATGAATTTTATTATTATCAGTTAAAGAAAGTGATTTTATTGTGTCTTTAGGCTGTGCTGCATATGTGTTCTCTCTAACAAATGGGCTCAGTCAGTTTTGTTTCAAAAAAAAAGTTTAGATTTACAAAAAGTAAAATATTGCAATAAATATCTGTTAATTGTTTTAAAACAAAAAAAAGAGAAAACTGCGAAGAAATGTTTAGGAAATTTTTAGAGCAGCAGAAAAATAGTAATTTAAAAAGATAATATTTATTATATGCGGTAGTGGTGTAGTGGTAAAAGCGCTCGCTTCATAAGCGAGAGGTTCGGAGTTTGACTCCCACCACGTCCCTGGAAGTACCGCGCTCAACTTAGTTTCTCCGCGCAGCGGCCTTGCTCAGAAAGGTTCGTGTTTCGGAGTTAAAGAGTTGAGAGAGGGTTGTACCACGAATAACAACTAAAAAAAATAAAAAAAAAAAGTAGCCTCCTCGACTGTAGTGGCCCCCCTCGGGCCTTGGGGAGGTGAATAATCTAAAAAAAAAAAATAAAAATAGTTTTACCGTCAATATATACTTTCAAAAACAACGGAGAAATATTTCAGGCAATCAATTTATACTCATATACTTCATGTGCTGATATTGTGCATAAACAAGTTTTTCTAATGAAAATTTGAAGTATTTTTAAATCTTTTATTCGATGTCAAAATATTATTACACTGAATCATAAAGATATTGTTGATACAGTTTCTGCAATCAGTTATACCAAAGGCGTCATTCTTGGGTTTATTATCCAAAACTTACCTATACCAGAATTTATATCGGAAGTTAAACTATGGTAGCGCAAATGTTTAAGAAATAAGGACGAGGGAGGAACTACATCACTGCCAACTAATCTTACTGTTGTTTTTGTTTTATGTTACCAGGAGCAATACCCAATCATTCACAAGTTTTTCAAATTATTAATTCATGTCCTGTAAGTGTTTCCAGTGCTAAACGTAGCTTTTTAACACTGCAAAAAATTTAAAACTGGCTTAGAACACGAATGAAAGAAAACAAACAAGTCTGATCGGCCTTACTTAATGTTTTAAAAAAATTTCAGCAAATGTTAAAAACGTGATTCAGTGTTTTGTCGGCTAATTGTAAATTAGAACTTATTATATGAGCTGTTAAAATAATCAACAAATTAAGGTTTTAAATACGTATTTAGTTAAACGACAAAACTCTCTAACCTTTCTTCAATAGTTCTGTTTCATTAAATTTAAATTACTTCAAGATACTATAATATTTTAGTTAACATTGCATGCTTTTTTAATAAAAGGATGCAAACACTGAGTATTAATCACAAAAAAAAGTTTTTTCAAATTATATTAGTGGGGCAATCGCTCCCATCGCTCTCCATCCCCCCTACCTACTCTATGGATCCGCCTTGAATTAGCTACAGAAAAAGACTTTTTTTTTGCAAACCCCCTCAAATTGAGGGGAGTTTATATGGTCATATATTTTAAACGCTAAAATATTTTACTATGAAACTTAAAATTTATCGATGAAGTCTAGTTGAAAATAGTTCAAAAAATATTTCATCAACTTGTTGCTATCACGTTCGGGGCAGGAGAAGGGGGAGGGGCTAAACCTTTGGGGCTTTTTTGTTCCTAGGCTCCAATCATTAAAATTTTTTTACAAAGCATCTTTATTTGACATAAGTATAAACATATAAATGTTTGGAGTTTGATCCATGTCTGGAAGTTAGATATCTCGAAGACTAAAAATGCTGGTGCCATCCCTGCTTAAAAGTTTAAATATACGGCTTCATAAATTATTTATTCAACCTGAACTTCTATTAAAATCGAATTCCAGCTAAGTTTAGGGAATCTTCTATTCTTGGTAAAATTGGATTTTAGAAAATAGATTTAAAAAAGCAATTACATTATCTTGTTCTTTTTTCTATAGTAAATTTTATTTTTGAAGTGTTTTTTGAAGTGAATTTTTATTGAGATGCTTGAAAAATTATTGAATCAAAGATTGCATCATTGTCCTACTTAAAATATTGTCCTACGTAAAATATTGTCCTACTTAAAATATTGTCCTACGTAAAATATTGTCCTACTTAAAATATTGTCGTACGTAAAATATTGTCCTACTTAAAATATTGTCCTACGTAAAATATTGTCCTACTTAAAATATTGTCGTACGTAAAATAGTAATAAAATGCAAACTGTTAATAAAATACAGAGAAAAAAAGAATATCGTTTAAAATTTAAAATAAAAATTTTAAGCATATATCAGTTTTTAAAAACCAATCAGTTATGTTGATGACTTTCTTAAATGAAATCGGTAAATAAGTTTTCAACATCATGTCATTCGACAAATTTACTATTTTATTTTAATTCCTTAACAATGAGTAATGAGTCAAAGGAGCAAAACTGCTTAGATATTTGTGGAAGTTATATGACAAGATTGTGATAAAATATCCCGATTGTTTAAATTATAAATCAAAAAGATGGAAAATTTTAGAAAGGTGATAGTATCTTTATCAGAGGCGCCTAAGGTGGTACAGTTTTAGTAGCATAATTATTCCAGCAGTAATTCAAAATGGAGCCTTTGCGTTTATAAGAGAAAATTTTGAAATGTTATTTGAAAGCTTTATTCTCTTAAAATGACTTTTTACTGCAAAAGTTTTTAACAACTGTTCGTTGAATTCAAGAAGTAATCACTACAAAAAATCACAATCTGCGTAAATAATCGTTTACGTATACTAGGTATAAATATCGAAGTTGTAGACAATCTCTACTACTTGTTTGAACTTTACCTTTTGCTTCCCCGTTTAGTAATAGGTTTGCATTCGGCAAGGAACTTATTGTATCTCTATAGGATTTTATTTTGTACAGTATTTTTGCTGAATTTAAAAATAAGCTGCATTATTTAATACCTTTTTCTAAATCTAGCAAAAATATTACCAATTCTTATCTAGATATTTATTAATTCAATTCTAATCTAAAAGTTAATTATTTCTTTAAAAAAAATACAAACTACATTTTTCTAAAAATTATAAACTTTAAAAAACTTAGTGCAACACAATACCTTTGTCGGGGCTCTTGAATGAAAAAGTTATTTATCTAAAGAAACTTTACGACCAGATGGAAGATCCGAAACCAAAGTGTCTACCAGCTTCATTGTTGAAGTAAGAAGCTCTTCTAAATGCTCGCACTCTTTTACGCACGTGAAAGAGTGTGCGCATCTAAAGTACATTTCCAGTGACATCCTGTGAATGTTTTATAATTGATCTGTTGTTATATTATAAAATCTTTTCATTATTTTGATTTTGAATTTAAAATTGAAATTTTTTAGGCTGAGTTGTGAACTTTTTTTTTTTTGCATGTTTATTGATTATATTTGTTAAAAAGTTTTTTAGTTTTTAAGTTTAAAATTGAGAAATAGATGAACTTTTTTCAAAAACCAAAATATAAAATACATTAGAAAACTTTTTAATGCAAATCAGTATCAAATAATTGAAGATGGCAGCTTCTTGAACAAAGTTGGGTAAACAATTGTGTACCTTAAGCTTATTGCAATGCACATGCGTTACAGTAAAAGCAACGAACCATTTGGCACCTAACTATTAAAATGATTCACCAGCATTCACCTACAGAATAAACTCCAGATAATATTTCAAATAATGTTAAACAAATCCCGGTCAATTTTTCAGCTTCTAGCTCCGTTAGCAGCCGAGGCGATTTCACGGGGGTAGGGGGCAATTTTACGGGAGTGGGTGTTCCACCCACCCCCAAAGAAGGTGATTTTCTAGTTATAGTCGGCTTTTTTACGAATTTAATAGGCTAGTCGGGTATTTGACACAATTTAGTTGCTAAATTTTTGTTTTGAGGATCTTTTTTTATTTTGTTTAAGAAGCCAGTCGGTACTTTTTATAGAAATAAAAGAATTCTCCACCCCGCCCCCATTCATTTTATTCTTAGAATCGCCTCTGGTTAAAAGTACTACAAAAGCATAAAACTATTATTATTCAAAGTTAATATTTTAAGCAACAACTTTCATATTTTGATTTCTACGCTGTATGTTTATAGTTCTATGTTACATATCTATGATTAACGTGATTCCTTTGGTCATACCCATATTTTTAACTTGTTCTTTAACTTGCAAGCTTAATGTCTAATTAATTCTAATAATTTACAAAAACCCAATGATTTGAAACAATATAAATTGTGGCACAGTATGTTCTTTATAGTATTTAATTGTTTATACTGTATATACATTATACTTATTTTATATTTTTTTAAATTATTTTTGGTATTTTATAAATTTTAAAAACTCAGAATACCTTTTTAGGATGCATTCCAAGTGTTTTCGCAATGTGGTGTCTTTCATTGCTGTCTGGATATTGATTTTTAAGAAAAAATGTCTCTAACCGTTTTAAATTTCCTTCGGTAGTTTTTTGCAAATTAAGTTTTCTCATACTGAAATTTCTAATTACAAATAAAAAAAAAATTAAAAAAAAATATAAATAAAATATTATAAATAAAAAATATAAATGAAAAAATAAATGCAAAAGTTTCTTATGTGTTGTTTTTTAATAATTTAACTTTTCAAATTTTATTTCACAGAAAAATTAATTAATTTTTAAAGAATACTATAGATTATGAAAATAAATCTCAAAATGCTATAGTGCTATCTTAATTAATTATATTTACAATATTACTGCAATTATTTATAAATTATTACCATTATTGTTTTTACTACATACTATTAGGAGTCAATACTATTAATATTAACTTAATTAAAACTATTGCAATTTTTATTTTAAAAAGAAAAAGAAGATGTTGTTACTGCAAATAAAATTTAATAATAAAAAGTGTTAAAAAATAACTCATGCTGGAGGGTATAACTTTAAGTAAAATAACGATTCATGCATTCCATCAAAAAAACATGGATATGTTTTTCACAGATGTTTTCTTTTAATTACTACTAGAAAGAAATTGTTGAGTAGTATTTTCTAATAGAAAATTACAAAAAGTACAGGTTATGATAGAGGAGTTATGCTGGTTTTAAGAAAAATGAGTTGCCTATCAATTATGCTGCGTTGTCTTTTTCAAAGAATTATTGTATTAGTAATAATTTACCCCGAACAATAACTTTAAATTATGACAAAATTTTATCAGCATGTGGTTTAATATTTGTCCAGAGTTTTAGGTTAAAATGTTGATTTTTATGACTATGATTGCACAAATTACAACCAACGTTGTGGTAAACATGTTTTTTAGCTTTGTGGTAAACATGTTTTTAGCTTAAACATGTTTTGTAGAGCTTTCACCCTGCTTCATTTTCTAATGTTTTTCATTTTCTGATGTTTTTTGTTACTTTAATTAATTAAACACAAACATAGTTTTGTCAAACATAAAAATAAGAATGTCAGTGACACAAAATTCTTTACCACGTTCTACTATTCACTTCTATTGTTGAGATTGTAAGAAACTATTACATTACAAAATAACGTAACATTATGCAGTATATGTATGTCACTCAATGTATTAAACGTAACAAAACATAGCATTTTAGATGCTGACTAAAGTTCTCATGTATTTTTTCAAAAACGAACAGTATTGTTATATATTTAATTGGTTTTATGATCTTTTTGATTTTATGATAAGATGGTTGATGATTTATTAGTTTTATGATCAAATGGTTGATGCAATAAAAAAAACAAATGTCATTCTCATGCTTAGCTTAAATTAATTAGGAAACATTAAAAATTTTCAATAAAAAGAGAAATAAAAGTTTTTTGTTACATTTTTTAACATTTTTTATTGAACCACTAACACTTAACTAACTTAACACTAACCACTAACTTAAAATGTGGTCTTGGGTAAATCGAAGGAGCAGATGACAGTATAATTATTGTAAACTTTATTCCATATCCATATTCTAGTTTAGGGCATTCTAAAGGGCTATAAAAATATAGCCAAAACAAATTTTCAATGTAATTATAAACAAACATGTTTTTAAACCATTATATATTGAGTGGTTTAAAAATCAGCTTTCATTTTTACATTGGAAACACTTTAATTATAATGCAAACAACGTTTATGAAAAATTCTTTGAAACATACTTCTGCATATGAGTCTAATTTTCCAATTGCTACAATTATATTTAAAAAAAACACTTTAAGGACTCCTGGTTTACCAAGGGATTTTTTAAGGGAAAAAAAAACACTTTAAGGACTCCTGGTTACCATGGGATTCAAAAAATCATCCGAAGCTAAGTAAAAGGTATACATAAAATATCTGAAAGCAAAAACACCAGCTAGCAAAAAAAATTTACAAATACTACAAATAAGTGTACAAAAAAAATAGTTGTTTAAAACTTATTAATAGAGTTACAAATGACTCAAAAAGCACTTGGCAAGTATTAAAAGAAATTACTAGAAAACAAAAAACATGCTCAAGCTCTTTGTCCCATATGCTTAAAATCAATAACAATAGGTTATATGAGCCACAAATAATAGCTCATGAATTCAATAAATATTTTATTAATTATTTGCCAAACTCTTATTTGATGATTTTGAGAAAGCTTTCAAACCTTTAAAAAGGAATAAAACAACTGGTGCAGATGAAATAAAAATATTGTTATAGATTGCTTAGAACAATTAAAAAAGTTTCTCCTTTTAATTTTCAAAGCACTCTTTCATCAAAGTATTTTTCCTGAATGTTTAAAAACAGCCAGTTACCCTTATCTATAAAAAAGGTGGCAGATTCAATAACTATTGTTCTATCTCTATTCTTTCTATAATTTTCTAAAAATTTAGAATTACGTTAAACAGGGTTTAAAACCTTTTTAAATCCAACAATAATTTAGAATTACGTTAAACAGGGTTTAAAACCTTTTTAAATCCAACAATAATTTAAAATTACGTTAAACAGGGTTTAAAACCTTTTTAATTCCAACAATAATTTAGAATTACGTTAAACAGGGTTTAAAACTTTTTTAATTCCAACAATAATTTAGAATTACGTTAAACAGGGTTTAAAACTTTTTTAATTCCAACAATAATTTAGAATTCGTTAAACAGGGTTTAAAACTTTTTTAATTCCAACAATAATTTAGAATTACGTTAAACAGGGTTTAAAACTTTTTTAATTCCAAAAATAATTTAGAATTACGTTAAACAGGGTTTAAAACTTTTTTAATTCCAACAATAATTTAGAATTACGTTAAACAGGGTTTAAAACTTTTTTAATTCCAACAATAATTTAGAATTACGTTAAACAGGGTTTAAAACTTTTTTAATTCCAACAATAATTTAGAATTACGTTAAACAGGGTTTAAAACTTTTTTAATTCCAACAATAATTTAGAATTACGTTAAACAGGGTTTAAAACTTTTTTAATTCCAAAAATAATTTAGAATTACGTTAAACAGGGTTTAAAACTTTTTTAATTCCAACAATAATTTAGAATTACGTTAAACAGGGTTTAAAACTTTTTTAATTCCAACAATAATTTAGAATTACGTTAAACAGGGTTTAAAACTTTTTTAATTCCAACAATAATTTAGAATTACGTTAAACAGGGTTTAAAACTTTTTTAATTCCAACAATAATTTAGAATTACGTTAAACAGGGTTTAAAACTTTTTTAATTCCAACAATAATTTAGAATTACGTTAAACAGGGTTTAAAACTTTTTTAATTCCAACAACTTACTAAAGAGTAATAAGTATAGTTTCAGAAAAGTTTCAACTGAGCAATTTGTACATCTCTGAAAGTCTACTATTCAATTTGTACATCTCTGAAAGTCTCAATATACATTACGCATTTTTATTGACCTATCAAAGCTTTTGTAATGGTCGATCATCACATTTTAATCCAAAAAATAGATTTTTAAAATGGTTTAAAAGCAAAAAATTATTAAAGTATTAGGCAAAAACGGGTCCCTGTTTAACATCCCCCGAAAATCAACAAAGAATTTTTACCTAGAAGTGGAAAAAAATAAAAAGACAGTCGTGCCAGCAGAAATTTTCTGTAACAGTTCAACAAAAACAACAATGCCGTGGACCCAAATTTGGATAAAAAAATTTACTTCCCACGCTTTCGGACCGACGCAAAATATCCTCTTTCGTTTTTTACACAACAGTCTACCTTCTGCCACCTTGTTTGCCAAATACACAAGACAACAGATTGTTAAAAATAACAAATGCAAAATTTGTGGTAAAATTGAGGTCAATCTTCATATCTTTGCCAACTGTCCTCCTTCTGTTAAAATATGGGAGTATTTTAAACATGTATATAACTCCTTGACATCCCAAAAAAATCTTTCTCCGATAAATTCGATTTTCTCGATAGAAACAGCGAATTTATCGGAGAAAAACCCTACTTCGCAGCTGCTGTTGACAATCACTCAAACCATCATGAGTGCAATATGGAACAGTAGATGCCACCACATTTTTAGTAACATAAAAATTGACCCAATGAGAGTGATCAGGGTAATAATCAAGAATATCAGAAACATTATTATTTTAAAATATAATTGTCATGTCCGCAGAAACACTACGGACATTTTCTGTCAACTTTTTTGTATCAGTAATGTATTTTGCCAAGTAGAGAACGGGAAGTTAAAACTAAGCATATGAGCTAAATTAATACACTGGCTCAAAATTCAAAAATAAATGTTTAGTAAACACCTCCGTTTCTCTGCAAAGCTTTTTTTTACAACAAAATTATTGTTATTTATGATTAGAAAAGTACTACCAGCCATTATTTTATGATATATAATTTCAACATCCAAGTGTTACATGTAGTGATTGTTAAGTGGTGTTTGTGTAAAGGTTTCTATAATTTCTTAATTAATATATTCCTTCCTTACAAAACATTCTTAACTAACATTGAACACTATCTTTAAATATATAAATTTTTTTTAAACCTTACCTAGTTCTCGACATCTTTCCGCACAATGGATAAACTAATAAAAAACGCAAAATAATATACAATCAAAAAACACAAAAAAAAATAAAAAATCGAAAAATACAAAAAAAAAAAAAAAAATCGAAAAAGAAAAAAAAAATACACTATAACATGAATATAAAGTAGAAAATGTATATAAAATTTTTAACAGTTGGAAAACATATATATTGTAAAACATTGTAATTATTATAACCTAAGATAATCTAAAATAATAAAATTGCATATAATTGTTTTAAAGAACAAAATAAATAAAAAAATGTTCGCTGATGATACTAATCCTTTTATTATCCCATACTGATACTTATGAACTTTTTTCAACTACAATCAAAGAACTCAATCACATTTCTAATTTCTAGCTCATAAATTAACTTTAAATGTTCACAAAACAAAATGGATTTTTTTACTCACGCGCAAAAAGACGTTTTCTACCAAAGAATATACCACAAATTTATATTGATAAAATTATAATTAAAAATAATATTTTTATAAAATTCTTAGGTGTTTATTAATCACGTAAGTACCAAACTTTCTAAAAATATTGGCATTTTATGCAAAGCCCAAAATTACCGAAACAAAAAAACTTAACCCAATTTATTATATACACAATTATCTAAATAATAGAATTATTGACTGGGGATGTATGAAGAAAAGGTAATTACAACATCTTTATTGCCGTAGTTAATTATGCGGATAGCTTTTCACATTCAAACTTTTTTATTATATGGAGGTACTAGATGTTTATAAACTTCACATATTTAATGTTTTATGTTTTACTTTTATAAGGAAAAACAATTTATCATTATTTATTTTTAACGACCTTTTTTCTTTAAAACCAAATATTAATACGCATAAGAAATAATATTTTTTTAAATGAACCGTTTTGTAGAACAAAGTTCAATCAATTTTGTATTGCCAATTTTGCACCCCATTTAACTTACCAACTCCTAAAAAATCCGACTTCTCAATTTCATATAGAAGAATGAGTCAATAGGACATAGTTCTTGATAAAAATATGAAAAGTATGGCCGCAATAAAAAATGATATTTTAATATTTTTAGATTTGTTATATTTCTTACTTTATCTATTTATTTATTCAGTTGATTGCAATTTATCGTATTTCTCTTGTAGTTATTAATAAACTTTATATAAAACTTTATATAATGAGTATTTGTAAATTTATATAACGAGAAAATTGTAAAAATACTTTACGCTTACTATAGGGGCTTGATTCTGTCTTTTATTTGCTCCTGTCAAACTTAAATTTTATTTATATGTTGTTGTAAAACAAAAACATTGAAAAAATGTTTATAATTGACGAAATAAATAATAATAATAAAAAATTGCAACATTTTTGACCAACGGCAAATTTATTTGATTATCGTAATAACATGTTTTTTAATATCCAAGAAATGTCAAATAATCAACCCATGTCATATCTTACAAAACATTAAAAACATCGTCATGTTCTTTTGAGACTTTACGAATATATCTAATACACCAAGGTGCATGGAAAATACGTCAACAAAATAAAATATATACAATATATATATATATATATATATATATATATATATATATATATATATATATATATATATATATATATATATATATATATATATATATATATATATATATATACAACAAAGTATATAAATACAAATTGTATGCAAAGAATATATGAAAATAAGAATTTCTAGTTTAGGGGAGAGTAGGGATTTGGGGAAAGCGAATTAAAGACACCAGTTATACAAAATTGATCATATTTATTGCTTATCAATTAGTTTAACTATTCAGTCCCAAATCCTAAAAGCAATTTTAAAAATCTTATTATAAAATAAAAATTTACGGCAAAAATAAAACCATCGATGTTTGGAATTACCCTACGTACGTGGAATAATTCCGAATGATAACTTTGTTTTTAGGACTAAAAAACTTCACTTGACTGCCTTTTGCATTCTCAGCATGGTCACTTGTATTACAAAAAAATGTCAACCTTTACTTTGCAATAACATTACATACTTAAAGTTGATAGAATCAAGGATTCTAACAATTTTAAGTAAATAATGTTAGTAAGGATCGGCGAATAATCGTTGAAATTTTGACTAAAAAGTTTACTGAAGGGCGAAGTTGACTTCGGCTTATGTGCCGAATTTGAAATAGAAATTCGGATTTCAGCTAAATTCGGTGACAATTGTAAAATTTCATTTAACTTTCAATTAAGTTCGAATAACAAAATATATTATATTTTTAATGTATATGAGCCTGTTTCTCCGTGCAACGGCCTTGAAAGTCAAGGTTCGTGTTGTAGAGTTAAAAAGTCGAGAGAGGTTTTTTTTTGCTTTTTTTTTAATTTTTTTTAGGTGCCCCAAGAAGTCCTTACGGTCTTATCACAAAGCACCACGGATGAGCATTTAATTGGAAGTTTACGCCTCTTTCCTAACCGATGTCGCAGAACTTGCCCCGTGGTTCAAACCCAATGTGGTTTGAACCACGGATCCTTTTTTTTCTGAGGCAAATGCGCTACCACTGCGCCACGGCTGCAGTTTTGCTATAAAAATATCTATAATTATAAAAAAAAGTCTTCTGGACTAAAGCGTTCCCCTCAGCTTTGAGAACATGAATTTAATAAAGAAAAAAAAACACTAAAAACTAATTTATTATTCAAGGCAAACACCTTAAAATATAGCTTGACAGATATGAAATGACCGAAACATAAATCAAAATTAAATATTATCTAGACTCATCTGCGAAAATTGACTCACCCTTAGTTTCATTATGATATTAGTTCCAAATCAAAATCCTAAAACACTTCTGACATTTAAGCAGAACTGTAAAAAAATCTTTTATCTCTATGGGTAGCAAAAGAAACTGTTGTTTTACAGTGGTGGAAGAGCATGGCACTACAACATCCAAAGCTGGCATTCATTATTAAGAAAATGTCCTCTTCTTCAGACTCATCAGCAGTTTCAGAAAGAGTCTTTTTTGAAGCCAAGTGGTCATTTGGACCCATACTAATCTTACAACAACAATGTAAAAAAGCTTGTCTACATTAAACAGAACTATTCTAAAGTGCAAAAAAAAATATAATCAAATGATAAACTTTAAATGCTATAACTCGTAATATTTCTATAATTGGTTAAAAATTGGTGTACTTGCATTATTTAAATATTATTAAATCCATGTTAACATAGCTAATACATAAAAAGTTAGTTAAAATTTGATATAAAAGCCCCATTTTTTTTTTCAATTAAATGTGTTTTTAAAATCTAAATTTGGCTTTCTGTTAAATACGGTTTAAAAGTCCAAATTCGTCTTTTAGTTAAAATCGGGTTATACATATGGCTAAATTCGTCTTCCAATTAAATTCGATGTACATATACAGTATAAATTTATCTTTCAGTAAAATTCGAGTCTTGAAAAGTCGACTTCTCCAGTCCTTAAATCAGATTATTTATTTTCCGTTGAAGACTGGAACTTAATGACTAGTTGCAAAAAAACCCCAATTGCATTAACGTCATATTTAGCTTGATATTTTAATGTTTTAATAAAAAAGTTTTAATGTTTTAGTTGCCAATTTAAAAGAAAGAATGCTAATTTAACTAAACAACCATATTGACATTTGAATACGCCTTACAAAAGTTCATACAAAATCCGAAATAATCAACATTAACTTTCACAATGTTCATAACACATGTTAAGCAATATAAAGACTAATTGTTTAAAGAGCCTTAAGGCAGGAAGCATCAACATCAGCTTTTAAAGTTTTTAAATACGTCATTTAAATTAGTCTGAAAGGTACAACACTACGTAAATTTTTCATATTTAAAAAATGTTTTTTCTTAGGATTACTGTAACGTACAAACTGGAAAAAACTGAACAGCCAATAATCTTAATAATGAATATATACTCCCCTTACTTGTTATAATTCTTTTGTTAAATAAAATCTTTCAATTCTTTTTTGACTGGTCTGTTTTCAAAAACTTTTCCAAAACATACGCTGACCTAAAACTGATTTCTATTTTTTCATTGGATATTTCCGTTAGAAGTTTAAGAGGTCTGGTATTTAAGAAACCTCTACAGTTTAAAAAAAACTGCGTTAAATTAACTACTTAATATATAACCAATTATTCTAATACTTAATTTGATTTTAATTGTTGTTTATTATCTTATTTTTCTGTTTATGTTTAGTTAGTTTAACAAATAAAGCAATCTACTCGATTATTTTTTAAAAAAAATTCTCTTTTATTTTTATAATATAAAAAATTATATTTTTTTCCTATTATTTAAAAAATAGTTTTTAAAGAAAGTGGAAAAAATGTAGATAAACTCTCCAAAAAAAATTTTGAAAATTTTTCTGACATTTTTTTAAAAACTTTTAGAATATTTTTAAAATGCGTTGTTACAGGTAATATATATATATATATATATATATATATATATATATATATATATATATATATATATATATATATATATATATATATATATATAAACATATATATTAAAAACATGTATTATATGTAAACATATATAAGTAAAAACATGTATTGAGTTTACTATATATTTATTATATATACATATATTTTGATTATAAAAAATAAATGAACATATACCAATTTAACATATCTCATCCTTAAATTTTTATGTTATAAACAAATTAATATAAATACAACGTCAATCCTCTTCAATTGTTGTTTTATAAAATTTAACACAATTACCTCAAGGTGATCACCGATTAACAATTCTGTATCTTAGTTATTTCAACAATTGTTTGGCGATTTTTATCTCCCCCTCCCCTTTCGACCCATTAACAACTTGTCAAACTTCTAATAACCTTACCATAAATACGATTGATTACCTCCCCCTCTGTCCGAAATAGAATTAAAAATTATTTTTTCCCCTTTTTAAAGTAATTAAGTTTTAAAAACGTATTGTTGTTTACGTCATCTTTTCATGACCTCCCCCTGTTTTTCTTGTAAACAATTGTTATGTATATTAAACCTTCTCCCCCTATTTTGTTGACATAAATAATGGTCATCCCCTTATCAAGTAATAGTTATACTCAATTTAAAACCGTACATGAGTTGGTGATAATATTAAACACATTAAAACTTAAGATCAGTAAAGACTATGACTTGCAAATAATGAACAAATTTGTTGTTGGTTTTAGAAAAAGCCTGCTATAGAGCATTATTTCTCAAATTATCTCGAACAGCGGTCAATGTAAGTAATATAAAAATATATTTTTTTAAGTTTTACAATCACTTGAGAAATATAGAGCTTGTTAAATTTTATACGCATATCATTTATACTTTTAAAACTTTTTTTTAATTTAAAGGATAATATTATTTACAGATTAAATTAAAATAATAACAGTGTTTTTCAGTTTTTGGTTAACCTTACTGTATTGATATATTTTAAAAGAAACTCATAATAAAATAAATCAAAATATGTGTGTAATATACATCGTATTTATTCCGTTTTAAACTGAATATTTTTCTCAGAATCAATGTTTAAAAGACTTTTTAAGAACTCAATTTTGATTTTTTTTTTCTTCATTAATTAACTTATTTATGTCGTCATACAAAATAAACGTCATTTCGTCATTTAAAATAATGTTTGTACAGCATAAAAATATAACGCTTAAATATTTCGACCGGAGCTGGCAGAGGAAAAGTTCTTATCTACCAGCCCCGTTGATATAACTGAAAAATACAGCTGATAAAAATAAAAAACGAGGAAGAAATTAAAACGAGAACTGTCTCTACAATCAAATTTACCGTTCTCAAAAAAAAAGTTAAAAGAAAGCGAAATACAAATTCCAGATGATTAATCATCTTACGTAATATTACGTAAAACTAAGTTAATTAAATCGAGAATAAAACTATTCACGCCTAAGTCGGTAAAAGTTTCTCGCGGTTGATGAACAGATGTGCAGGTTTTTTTAGTTTAAATTAACCATGAGCGAGATATCGTCTCGTTCTCGTTTTTCGTGAGAAATGGGAATTCTCGTGAGTAACGAGAAATAGAAAATTCTCGCGAGAAGTAGAACGAGACTTAAATATTATATTATTTTCCAAATTAAAAATTATTATAATTTACAAAATGCTGAATAATTTGTTTTTTTAATTAATTAATATTTTGACTCCGTGATTTTAATAAATCTAATTAAAAATTTAATTTGTTTTTGACAAAAACAAATTAAATTTTTAATTAGATTTTTTAATTAGATTTAAAAAAAAAATCTAATTAAAAAATTTTAATTAGATTTTAAATATTTTTAATTAGATTTTAAATACAAAAACTTTTTGTATAAAATGGTGCACTTTTGACTTAATTTCATTAGTTTACCAGTGGAATTCAACTTGACACATTGTTCATATTGAAAAGAAATATTCTTGCCTCATTTCAACGTTAAAAAATGTCACCAAGAAAAAACAAAATCTGGAGATATTTTCAAAAAACAAGTGACGGTGCTGAATGCAAGGCGTGCAAAAAGTCTTTGAAAACAAAAGATGAAAACACAAGCGGACTTCGTCGTCACCTCAAAAAAAAAAACACAGCCAAGATTACGTTGAGTATTCTGAAAAAACTGACGACTATGTTCTTTCTCCTCCTAAGAAGAAACAACGAACCATGGTCGAAATGCTTGAAACAAAGTCCAAATATGACAAAGACAATTCCATTCAAAAATAGTTTGACTCTGCAATGCTGGATTACTTTTGCACTGATCTGGCATCTTTTTCAGCAGTCGAAGGAAAAGGTTTCAAGAAATTGTTTGACATTGCAAACCCTAAATTGAGCCTTCATCACAGAACAACATATTCAAGAAAGCTTTCAATTCGGTCAAGAGAAGTTCAAGCTGGAATGAAGAGCATAATAACGGAGATTACGCCAAATCTAAAAAGTGCTGCATTTACTTCTGACCTTTGACCTTCTAGAGCTCAGGACAGCTACATCTCTTGGACTTTTCATGCTATTGACGAAAATTGGAGACTACATCACTGGACACCCCATGTCCAACAGTTTCCTGGCAGACACACAGGTATCTTAATTGAAGGAAAGCTGGATTCTTTCGTAGAAGAACTAAATTTGCCTGCTGATTTGCCAATGTAGTGCGTGAACGACTAGGCAAGAAACATGAAACTTGCAGTCAAATTGTCAAAGCGCCTTGACCAATACTTGTGCAACAATCATATTTTGCAATGTGCAGTTTAAGACTCATTTGGAATGACTGCTGGAATGGATGATGCGTTGCAAACATGCAAAGATTTGGCTTCTTTAACTCACCAGTCAACAGTTGCAGTTGAGTTGCTTGAATCAGAATCAGATGCTTAAGGAATCAATTTTAGACAGTTACGCCAACCTGTTGACACAAGATGGAATAGTGAACTGGATTGCATGGCTTCTGTCCTACATGTAAAGAGTGCAATTATCAGCTTATGTGCAAATGAAGATATTTTTTCTTCAAAGACCATCAGTGCATCACAGAGGAAATCAATCGAGGGAGCAGTAGAAACTTTGGCACC
Organism: Hydra vulgaris; assembly: GCF_038396675.1. NCBI lineage: Eukaryota > Metazoa > Cnidaria > Hydrozoa > Anthoathecata > Hydridae > Hydra > Hydra vulgaris. The sequence continues at coordinate 48,174,556 of NC_088934.1, read as the reverse complement.
ACTTAAAGAAGCTACAGAAACGTAGTCGGCTGAGTCTATTCCAACAGTTAACACTGTTGCCAATTCTCTTTATTTAATCCATGACAAAATTGATCAATTTATTGAGACGGATGGAAAAAATGGCTACGGTGTCTTGTATGCAAAAAACTTGAAAAGCTGCATTGAGAAAAGATTTCCTCTTTGTCACACTGGAAACTTATTGAGTGCTGCAGCAAACTACTTAAATCCTGCTTTAAAGGGACTTCACTTGAAGCTCTTCAAAAAATTTCAAACAACAAAAGAATGGTTAGCCTCACAGGTTAAGGATATTGTTGAGTGCCAATCTGTTGCCAGAGTCCTTTTAGCAGATTTGGCCCCTAATTCAAAACTGAAGCGCAAGTTAAACGTCAGACTTGAAACACAAGAGCCAACATCTGAACTGAATCCTATTTTGAGCAATATGTGCCAGTATGAATATCTCCCTGATGCCAAAAATGACTTTCCGATTCTTGATTGGTGAAAATTGCATTCAAATACATTGCCAGAACTCTCTTCATTAGCTTGACAAATTTTAGCTATTCCAGCAAGTTCAACTAAATCAGGGAGAGTTTTTAGCTCAGGTGGAAATGTCGTCCGATCATCCAGACACAACTTACACCCAGAAAAAGTAGAACAAATCATCTTAATCAGAGAAAACATTGTCTTGTTGGAAAAGTTTGGCAAAAAAATTCTGAATTAATATTTGAAAAAGTTGTTTACATTTGACAAATGTCTATTTGTCAAAACCATGTTTTCATTTTTTTTTTTTATTTGAATTTTAATAAATTTGTTTTCAAAAATTGTTAAATTTCTCTTCTCGTCTCGTTCTCGGTCTCACGAGATGAACTAACTTCTCGTCTCGGTCTCGTCTCGGTTTGAAAAAACCTAGTCTCGCTCATGGTTAGTTTAAATTTGATGTTATTTCATCATTTTTCCAAAATTATTTAAAAGGCGTGCTTAATTTCGCCTAACAACATTACGAGATTTTTGAAAATGTTTTTGAAACTACTCCTATTGATATTAAAATAAAAAGTTTTTTTATTTAATTAAAGATTTTTTGATTCAGGTCGGACTGAGACAATTCCAAAAGTAGTTAGTTAGCAAAAGTTAGAAAAAAGTTCCAAATATAAAAAAATTGATATCTCGCCCATTGGAACAACTCATCTTGATTAATCTTTTGAATTATCATTTAAGAAATTTAAAACTGCTTTTAGTATGCTAAAACCAAACAAAGCGAGTGGTTTTGATTATATAAATAGCAATATAATTGATAATTCATAAGGAGTTATTAAAGACATTCTTTCTAAGATTTTTTCATCAATAGGACAAGGAGTTTTTCCTGATCAAATTAAAATAGCAAAAGTTACACCGATATTCAAAAAAGAAGATTTAACAAATGTTAATAACTATCGCCCTATATCTGTTCTTCCAGTTTTTTCAAAATTCTAGAAAGAATTATGTAGAACAGAATTTACACACATTTACAGAAAATCATTGGTAACCATCAGTATGGGTAAAAAAAAATAACTCTACAGAACACGCGGTTCTCCAGTTAACACGTAGTATCACTGAATCGTTTGAAAAATCTGAGCATACTTTAGACATCTTCATTGACCACAAAGTTCTTTTTACAAAACTCAAACATTGTGGAATAAATGGAGATGTTCTTAAATGGTTAAAACGTTATTTAATTAATCGCAAATAATTTGTATTCATTATCACTCCTTCACTAATGAGTTTGTTAAAAATTACCTGTGATGTTCCGCAAGGATTTATTCTCGGACCTCTTATATATATTAGCGATCTTCATAACCTATCCAGATTAAAGACAATAATGTTTGCCGGTACAAACCTATTTTTATATCATAATAACATTACTACAATGTTTCAACTTTTGAACCTAGAACTAAACACGATTTTTTACTGCTTTAAATCAAGCAAATTATCACTTATCACTAAAAAAACTAATTAGATTTTCTTTTATCCACCTTCTAAGGAAAAATTAATTTCAAATAAAATGTCATCCCTTTTCAATATCTTTTTTCCACCCGCACTCCAAAAAACGTTTTCTACCCCTAAATCTTCCAAAAATTCTTTATTGACCATATTGAAATAAAAAAAGATTCTGTAACTAAATACCTTGGGGTTTTCATTGACGAAAATATCACATGGAAACATCATATAAACTCATAATCATTTAGATAAAAATAAATTAACTTAAATAAATTAAAAATAATTTAACTAAACTTTATTACTCTTTTATTTATAGTTATATAAGTTATGTAGTTGCTGCCTGGGGTAGCACTGATCAAAGCAAGTTAAAAAGTCTCTATTGCCGTCAAAAACATACGATCCGTTTAATTAATTCTGCGGATCCGTTCGCAAACTCCTCATTATTTTTTAATCAAATGAAAATCCTCGATATATATAAACTAAACGTATATAAAAATTTATCTTTTGTTTATATGTGGAAGTATGATTTATATCCTTTAATTTTTAAAGACCTTTTTATTTTGAAACCATTAAGCAAGTTTAACTTGAGGAATAATTATTATTTAAATGAACCACTCTGTCCAACAAAATTCAATCAATTTTGTATCACTTATCGTTCAGCTCATCTCTGGAACAAAATTACTTTGCCTAACTTCGACTTACCTCTAGCTTATCATGTTTTTAAAAATAATAAATACCTTCAGTATTTTAATATAGCTATTTATATTCCTACTTTGTAAAAACTGCGTTGAACTTTAAAAAAAACTGACACATACGGAAATAAATAACTACACACGAGATTTTTACTCGTAACGCTATTATTTTTTTAAAGTTGTTGTTGCCTCAGTCTGGTGCGCAAACAAAAATGATTCAGGTAAGTACATAGTCTGCATTATATTATATATTTTTTCCCTTTTAATTTAATTTATTTGTTTTGAAGGAAGGAAGAGGGGGGGGGGGCGGAAATGACTGTTGGCGTAATTTTATTGGGGGTCTATGGAAGTTTGAAAAGTTGTTGACAAGAGGGAGGAGAGGTAAAAATTGCCGAAAAATTTATTCTTACCCAAGTACTTTTTTATAATTTGTATTTGTCAAAATATAAAAACAAATATCTACGCAATGGTAATTTTATTAAGCGGTCATATTTTCAAACAAATTATTGTAAGTTTTGCATTACTTTTCGCAGACCATTTTTATGGAACAAAATATTTTTGAAGAGTTTTTTTTTCATGTTTTTATTTAACAACGTATCTACACCGTATTTAAACAAAGCCTAAAAAAATAATTTTTACAATTGATGATTTATTAACATACTTTTAATTATTTTTTTCTAAATCCCCTTATTACATTCTATTCTAACAACATTTTTGATAATGTTAATTTTTGAATGTTTCTTACATAATTTTGGTATGCTGATTTCAGTGGTACCATTGATTTTGATCTATCATCAAGATTTCCTGAGAAAAAGCATAAAGTATATTTCGGAGTTTTCGTATATGTGTAATGCATTTATAACATTATTTATATATGCAGATTTTAACTCATTCTCTCCACTGAGTCATTCACAGTGACTCGTGGATTTGTTTTTCTCTCCGGCGAACCACTGTCAGTGGCTTTGTATATTTTGTGTCTTTTCTATAATCCCACTTTTAATATGCCTTTTCCTGATTCTAGTTTTTTAGGTCACTACTTTTGTTATTGTTTATGTTGATTTATGTTGATTTAAAGCATTTTTTTAAATAAATATTAGCACATTTTGGGTACGATTTTTTTAACAAATGCTACTAAGAGAATAAGTTAATTATATTCTTTTTTTTATTTTCAGTTTAATTCATTATAACTGTTATATGAAATGGTGAATATGTCTAATAGATCCTGCAAGCTTTGTCCTGACTTATTCTGTTATGTTTGTGGTTACTATATTAGTCCAACACAAACTAAACATAAGATTGTCAGTGGTACAAAGTTCTTTACTGCATATCATGCTTATTTTGGCATGGCTATGGGAGATTAGGAAAAATCGTGGGCATCACATTACAGTTGTGGCAGCTGCAGATCAATTCTGAAAGGGTGGCTGCGTGGAATCTGAAAGTCAATGCCCTTTGCGATTCCGAGAACATGGAAAGAACCGACGAACCATCATGGTGACTGTTATTTCTGCATGGTTGACATTTCAAAGTTTAAAAAGCCAAAGGATAGGCTGACTCTAGTTTATCCAAGTATACCCTCTTCTATTGGACTAGTTCCACACAGTGATGAATTGCCTGTTCCTAACCCACCTCAATTCGAAGAAGCAGCTGCATACCATTCTGATGTAGACACACCGGATGAACTCCGTGATGACTATAATTTCAGGGAACCGAATGATTAACCTCATTTCCCGAACCAACAGACTGATGACTTAGTAAGAGATTTAGGTCTCACTAAATCAAATGCCGAACATCTGGTATCACGTTTGAAAGAATGGAATTTATTAGATCCAAGCTGCAGAACTTCGAAATACCGAAAAAGACATGAAACATTTGCATCCTTTTATGTAGTATCAGAATAACTTTACTACTGTCATGACGCTCGTGATCTTTTCGATGACATTGACATTGTTCACAATTCTGAAGAGCGGAGGTTCTTCATTGACAGTTCAACGAGAAGTCTAAAGGCAGTTTTTCTCCCTAACGGAAACCAATTTTCTTCGATTCAAGCAGTTCATTCCGTTCTAAAGGAAGACTACAAGAACGTGAAGTTGTTGCTTGAGAAAATCAACTACAACAGTTACAAGAAGGATGCATGTGGAGACTTTAAGATGCTAGCATTTCTTCTCAGTCTACAAGGAGGATACACAAAGTACTGATGTTTTCTTTGTTTATGGGATGTTTCCAAAGGTGTCAGATGAAAAAAGTTCAGCAGCTGTATTCGTTGGTCCACAGATTAAAGTTATGTTAGCATGTAAGGAGCTGGAGGACAAAATGTCTACTGTTGAAAAAGAAGCATGGATTGCGTTTAGACATGTTGCTAATAGTTTTTTAGGCAACAATAAAAGTGATAATTATAAAGAGCGAGCGGAAAACTTAATTGTACAGTACGGAGATATGAAATGCAGAATGTAAACAAAGCTGCATTGTCTGCATTCACACATAGAATTTTTCAGATCAAATTTGGGTGATTTGAGTGAAGAGCATGGAGAACGTTTTCATCAGGATATCTCCATGCAATGGAGAAAAGATACCAGAACAGAAGGGATGCAGCTATGATGGGTGGTTCATCTGGTGTTTGATACGCGATGTTGACAAACTTCATAAAAGAAAACCACAATCTACTGTTCACTTCTTGTGTTTTTTGAGATTTTGGGAGACTATTACGTTAGAACATAATGTAACATTATGAAATATATGTATGTAACGTGATGCAACATAACGTTTTGTATTATAGCATAACATTTTTAAGCTAAAATGTAATATATTGACTAAAGTTGCATCTCATGCAATATGATTAATATTAATTATATGTTTAATTTAATTCTTGGTTTTATGATCAAAAGGTTGATGCAATAAAAAAACCAATGTTGTATTCAGACTCAGCATACTCAAATTAAATAAGAAATATCAAAAAATTTCGATAAACAGAGAAAAAATTTGTTTTTGTTACATTACCTAATCAAAGAATTTGTTGAGGTGGCCACCCACTATTAAATAGTGGGTAGCCACCCACTATTAAAAGTCTAAAAAAAAAAAAATTTTTCTTTCTATTTTTTGGAAGTTTTAACCTTTATAAATAATAAAATGTATAACAATGGAAGAAAAATTTATAAGCTTGCCCTAATTTTGTTCCTTAAAAAGGGGTAAACATCCAAAAGTTCCTTAGCAACGGCCTTAGTGACAATTGGAACTTTTTTTCTCCAGAACTAATATGCACTTTTTCTCCATATTTTTACTGTACCTTTTACCAAGTTCTTATCAACACTGTTAAGTTATTCCCGAGCTAAATGACATAGATCAAAAGTACTAAAATTATTTGAATTTGTAGCTTTTTATTTTTGAATATTTTTTTTTCCAATGCATTTTTCTCCATTTAAAGATTTTCTACCGTCTAACAAAGATATCTTTGGTTTTGTTCAATATTTTTCTTTGAAATTTTTTACAGAGATAAAACTTAGTTAGATGAATGTGCTGAGTCAAAAATATATATATTATGGTATCCCATTCAAATTAAAATTTGGGTCAATGGGGTCATTTTTTAGGGATTTATACTAAACTGTAAATTTCAGAGAATTAAATAAAAATATCAGTCTTATTTTTAACTCAGCACACAGTTCATATAAGAAGCAAGGTTTTTAAAAAGTTTCACTTAATTTAGAAAACTCTGCAACTAGTTATCCTTGTTAGAAAATATGCTATTTTTGAGTTAATTATGCGCATAATTAATGACGTAATATTAAAATTATAAATTTTTTTGTATTTTTTTGTCTTATTTTATTCCAATGCAATTGAAATGTTTAAATATGGGGAGATAAAAGGATCGTTTAAAGATTTTTTTTAAATAGTGGGTAGCCACCTTAATGATGTTAAATTTTTTGGATATAAGGGAAAGGAGGGTAAGAGTGCGCACCTAAAGAGTTTTTATTTATAAAAAGAGTAATTAAAATGATAGACAGTTAAAACTTGTATACAATAATCTTTAATATATAAAAAAACTTTAGACATTATACAAAAAATATTGCGTTGAAAGAAAAGCTTGAAAATATAAATTTTATAAAAAATTAGACATTATACAAATAATATTGCGTTGAAAGAAAAGCTTGAAAATATAAATTTTATAAAAAATTAGAATTGCGCACTTTAAACCGATCATGAGGGTAAGAGTCTGCATATGAGAGGGTAGGATTGCGCACTAACAATGATCGCAAATAAATGGTCCAGTTCCTTCATAACTAGTGCATTCTTCATGCCACTAATTCTTGCAAAGTCCGCATTGAATCCATTCTTCATCCATTTGCCCTGCTTCTCCACAAGCTGGAAAAGTCGTTTCTTCATTTTCGTCATTTTTAATAACTTTAACATTTTCAACATTTTTGGCTTTTTGAACATTTTTAAATTTTTTAACGTTTTTAAAACTAGATTTTTTTAAAGAAAATTCTATTCTTATTTTAGCTCGATTGGCTTTAGCCTTATTTAATTCTTGACTCGTATTTTCTATGTCTTCAAGCTTCATTTTATATGCGCACTCTTGGTCGCTTTTTTGTAATGTGTTTTAAAAGTAATAACCAGATCGCAACAGCTTACGCAAATTAAAATTCTAACCTTACTTATTAATAGGAACAAAAATTATTCAATATAAAATTTATCATATTTCATAAATAATAAATGCGAATATTAAATAAACTCCTTTTCTTTAAATGTACATGCTCAAGTATGGAAATCATATCTTACCTGGTATTTCAAAACACGGATAAGTAATTACACTAAACAACACGTGCTCTTGTATTATTCAGACAGTCACACAGACACAAGAAAATGACTCTTCCTTGCAGTGTTGCCAATTGTCGGAATTACACATGAGCACTCTTAACAGACTGCGCACACTTACCCTCCTTTCTCTTATAGTAGAGTAAACGGGGTCAAAATGACTTTTTATATTACAACTCAACAAAAAAACTTAAAAATGTGTGAAAATGAAACTGTATTTACATTTTGTACTTTAAAATGCCAATTGGTTTTTTAAATATTAATAACGCAATTTTATACGAATGAGTTTACTCTTGCCGCTTAAAAAAAACACTTTAGTTTCGGTTCTTCATAACTGATGGTGTCCTTCGGGTGTAAACCCAAAATAATTACTATATATATATAGCAATTATTAAAATAGGATCGGAGATTCTATTGTAATTTATTATTATTTACAATGTTTATGGTTATTTACAATGTTCCACTCCAGCGCTCGATTCCGACTATTGGTTCTACTCCGACAATAGTTATAACAATTCCAGCCTGCTTCAAATTTTGATTCTAATATTCAGTTCTAGGAATGTGTTGGAAGTTGTTAATTACGCAATACGTAACATAGTTACAATCGATTTGAATGAGTGCGTTCATATGGAACCCATTTTAAAAATCGAAAAACGGAAAGTTTAAAAAAAAGATTTGAAAAAGATTTTAATATATTGTTATAAGTAAAATACAATTTAATCTATATAATCTATATATTAATCTAAATATAAAGAATGTAACAGAGTTCTGCTTTTTTTATCTTACTTTTACTAAGAAAATGAATATAATAAAATGATAATGGGGGATTTAGTCAAGTTTATAAAATATATATCTAACATATATATTTTGAAATTTTATAATCAAATCTAAAGTTATACTTATATGCCCACATAATCGTATTAACTAATCATTAGATTCATTACATGGAATTGTAAAATCAATTGCAGCTCACTATTATTGTCGTTGTTTTTTTTTCTTGATCATTGCAACTTTTAAAATTTGCAGCTTTGCAAACTTGCAAATTTGCAACTTAAAGATATGGCAGAGTCGTCAAAAAAATGTAGGACTGATCCAGTTGGAAGTATTACGTTGAACTTCCCCGATCACGTCGTAGGAAGGCAAAATTATATTTATGTTGATTACAATTTTTGTCAGAAGAGGATCACTGGTGGAATTAAAAGACTAAAGGAACATCTTGCAAAAATGCATAAGAATGTTGTAAGTTGTCTACAAGTTCCCATTGAGGTTCAAGAAGAAATGAAACCTTTTATGTTGAAAAAGACCGAGGGTAAAGGAACAAGATTCGAAGAAATAAAGGAGGTTTGTTGAGTGGGAATACAAAAGCCATTAGCTACTGAAGGTGATCCAAAATTACAAAAAACACGAAAAAGCTCAAGTGCTGTCAAGATCAACAAAAAAGTTCGTGGACCCATGGATTTCTTTATACAACAAGCAAATATTGGTTGCGGGAGTGTTGAATGTTTCACATGTTATCAAATGCATCAAGTTACTTTAAATGAGAATTGAAAGAAAAACTAAAGAACTTAATACCGTTTAATGTAGCTACGAGCCCATCATATTGGGCCATAATGAATGAAGTATATAATTTGGAAAGGGATTGCCCCCATCTATGCATGAGTTGAAAACAAAATAGAGAAAAATGCTATTGCTGTCATTGTTGATGAAGCGAAAACTTCGTGGATTGAGATCGGTTGTTGTGTTATGTCTGATGATTGAACTGACAAAAAGTGAATAAAGTATATTGATGGATAGGATTAGGCGAATGATGCAAAGTTGCTTTTTAGATTGCTTGATGAAGTCGTTGAGAAAGTTGGAGAAAAGAATGTTGTTCGAGTGATAACAATACCTCGGCTTTTAAAGCAGCTACGCGAATCTTGATGAAGAAGAGAAAAATTTGTATTTGACACCTTGTGCAGCTCACTGTATTGACTTAATGTGGGACAATATTCTCAATTTTCACCTCCATGCTCCTGTGTTCACCAAGGCCAAGAAAATAATAAATTTTATCCACGGCTATGCATGGGTCTTCGCAATGGCAAGAAAATTTACAGATGGAGATTTGGTGAAACCTACTGTTACATAATTTACCACTGCATTTCTTACCTTGCAAAGCTTGTTTTCAGCAAGGGATGGATCATTTTTTACTTCAAGAAAGTGGAAAATCAGTGTTTATGCATCTCGATCATTGGGGGAAAATGTGCAAAAGATAAATCTAAAAAGCAAGTTATTTTGGCCATGTGTTGCTTATGTGCTTAACACAACGAAGTTTTTGGTTATAGTTCTTCAAACGGTAGATTCTGAGAAGTATCCTCCAATGGAATTCATTTACGAAGCTATGGATAGGGCAAAAGAAAAAATTGCTCGATGTCTAAACAACAATATTACAAAGTATCAGGTTGTTTGAGATTTTATAGATAGCCGGTGGGATTTCTCAGCTTTACACGCATTTCCATGCTGCTGCATATTTTCTAAATCCTCATTTCTAATATGAACCTTTGTTCTCTACTCATCTTGATATTAAATTCATTCTTTATTCTTGCATGGAGAGATTGATCCTTGATTCAGAAGAAAGGGAGAAAATGGATTTGCAGTTCTCTTTGAAATACACAAGATTTATTTGGATGGAGAAATGCAATAAGCATGAAGAAGAAGAAAAGTCTAGGTATGTGTTTTCACTATTTTCAGTATGTCAGTGACAATATATATATAAATTTTTTGATGAGCCAGTGGATGGACCCTAAGTGGGATCACATCCACAACAACTTAATAATTGTTTTTTTATATTCTATCCATTTACTAAAAAAACATTACTATTTTCAGCAGATTGGTGGAGAGCTTTTGGAGATCAAACGCCTGATCTTGAAACATTCGCCATTAAATTCTTGAGCTTGACTTGCAGTGCTTCTGGATGTAAACGGAATTGGAAGTCCTTCAATTAAGTAATAGTATAAAGTAATTTAGTTTTTATATGTTTTTGATTTTCATGTTACTGAGCTATAAAATTTTAATGAATAAGTGCATAAAAAGAAAAGTTATCGCTTGGAGCAAGTGAAACTCGATGATTTGGTCTACATTATGCTCAAAAACTAAACACAGGGAGTTAAAGTAGAAAAAAATTGAAGATCACCTTTGTTTAGATGTTGTAGACTCTAGTGATGAGTCAATGTCAGAGTTACAAAATCATGAGGTGGAGGCCTATGAAGATCTTGATGCAAATATAGCTCTTGATGACCATCTTGAAGTCAAAGAAGGATCTCAACGTACAATAAAGAGAAAAAAAAACAAAGGCATAAAATATTTATTTTAATGTTTTTTTACTTTTTTTTTGGACTTTAACTGAATTATATATAATTCCTATAGGTAGAGAAAAAATTTCAATTAATGTTGATGAGCAGGTATTTCCACATGCCGTGGAGGAAAGGAAGTAGAAAATATAAATTGTGATGTGAATTTTTTAGATAATTTCCTCAAGGATCCTATTAGTAACACTAGTGCTAGTGAAATTAGCAGTGATTAATGGGTTATGATTTATGAGATTAGACCATGTTTATTTTGAATCTGTGGAAGTTTGGAACTTCTAATTTTTTTATGATACTGGGATTGTACACTATGGAGTCATAAACTTTTATAATTACAATTTTCTGTTATAGTTATGCTTTTGGTGATGTTCAAATTAGAATGATTTTATTTAAACTGCTCCTACATTGTGTCTTTTGGTGGTGTTAAAATTAGAATGATTTTACTTCAATGTTACTTTCATTGTTTTTCATTGACTAAAAAAATTTTTTTTTTCTCAAACAAATCAAGGCATACGCCTCAAGCATCGTAAGGCTTTCGCCTCGCTTCACATTTAGGGAAACCGCCTCAATAAGTCTCACGTTATTTTAAACCTTGGTCATAATGTTAACAATGTAGGAAAGTTGTCCAAAGCCTTCCCGGTCTCCCCTACTTATAAATACTTAAATTATTAACTAAAGGGTTGAGCAGAGCTAGATGGGAAACATAAGCAACATTTTAACCACTCAAGCCACCTACCCATGAAAATTTGTTGTGGATTAAGTTACCATTTCAATTACGCACCTCTAGTTTTTGAAATATTTTATTCACCCCTATGATCAGCTATAGCTGAACTATAGCCAAGTTCTTACCTTCTAATAAATCCAATCTTTAAAGAATTTAGTATCAAATATTTTTTGACGTATAAAAGTGAACAATAACGCAATCCATCTACATAATAATAATATTCTTCTACATCTACATAATAATAATAACCTTAATAACAATAAATTTTTATAATCTTATAATAATATTTTATAATCTTAATAGTAATAAATGCTAAAAGAACACCCCAAACTTATAAAAGATAAAAAGGTCTTATAAGACTCTTATCAATCAAGATAAGAGTTATTTAGCGTTTTTTGATATTTTTGTAATTATCAATATTTTAATAATAACTATTTCAATAATACAAAAACAATACAGAAATCTCCTTATATTAGCGTTCCAGTTAAGAAACGCATCGGTAATTAAAAAAATAATTACCCATTGGGGGCGAATAGTTCAATAATCAATCGTTCAATGACTCATTTAACTTTTTGTAATGTAATTTGCTTTTTATTTAATTTTAAAACAACTAAACTTAATTCACTAATGTACTTTTTTTAAAAAGAATTTTTTCCATTAATAGTCATCAAAAATTTGATTTTAATTATTCCCAAATGTTGTTTATTATATATAATTACAAATGGATATGAATATTCGTATGTTTAAATTTTCAATGAAGCAAAAATATATTGTTTTTGTTTTGAAATTTAAGACTGAACCGATTAGACGCCCTTGTTAGGTAACTTTTTTACGGATATATATTATATAAATTTAACATAATTATATTACACAGCCCTATTTTAAACCCTATTGGAAATTGAAATAGTTGTATTACAAGACCCTATTTAAATTTAAGCTTCTGTATAACTTAATACACAAAATTATATTATTTTTTTTTTGAAAAGTTTTTATACAGTAATAAATTATATTATTTTATTATAGTTAAAGTTTTAAGGATAATCAGTTTTATTATTATATAGTTAAAGTTATTATTATAGCTTTAATTTATTCTTTACGTTGTACTCAAACTTTTGAATTAGTTTTAACTTTAAAGCTTGATATATTTTTCAGCTTCAAATTCTTTTTGGAATTACTTTCAACGCAACAATGAAAAACAAAATAGTTTGGTCAACAATTGCGTATTCGCTAACTTTTTTTTTGTTCGCTAATTCAGTTCAAATTATTCCTACAAGTTATTATTTTGAAAAAGCAAAAACCGATCTTTTAAATCTAATCGAATCTGTTAAACATGGTAATGACTTACCGATGATTGCTGGCACTGTTCGTGTAGCGTTTCACGATTGCATTGGTAAAGGAAAATGTAACGGTTGTATAGATCATTCATTATCATCCAACAAAGGGTTAAAAAGAGTAACGGATCGACTAGATGCATTATACGATGTTTCTTACAAAGGAAAAATGTCAAGAGCCGATTTTTATGCATTAGCAGCAGTTATTGCTCTAACTAGGTCTACAGCCAATGTTCCTGATAAATACGATGGACTCAAAACTTTTAAAGTAGGCAGAAAAGATTGCAATACATCACCTGTTGATTCTGAAACCAATTCCGATTTTCCAAAAGGAAGCGATGGGACATCAAAAACATTAGGGTTTTTTAAACGGGAGTTTGGATTCAACACTAGAGAGGCTGTTGCTATTTTAGGTGCGCACACACTCGGAAGATGTCATTTGCAAAACTCAGGGTTTGTTGGCGCCTGGGTTGATAACCGATTTTCAACAGCGTTGCCGGGTGAAACTTTGGCTCCAACAAGTATTCTCGATAATGCTTACTTCCGAATGATTGTTGATATAGTTCCGTGGATTCAGGTGAACATCAATGGAACAAGAATCCAATGGCAAGAACCAAAAAATCCAATACCTAATGATAAGTTGCCAGAATCAAAAAGAAGTCCATTACTTTTAAACTCTGATATGAGTATTTCATGGATTATTACACCCACAGATAATATTGGTACAGTTTCTTGTACACCAACCTCACGAAGAAATCCTTGCCGTCACTCTAATGCTCATACATATGCAAAACTATACGCCCAAAATAATGCATTTTGGATAAAAGAGTTTACAAGAGTTTTTAATAAAATGATAAGTAGAAGTGAATACAAGTTAAAAAAGGTTCCCAAAACAAACTCATACGAAGATTCATACTTTGACAATGGGAAAGTGTATAATGATGCCGAAGAAGAAGTATTTTAACTTTCTACACTTTTTGATATTTTTTGTTATTCCCAAATTTATAGAAAGTTTTACGTTTATTCTAAACTTTTATTAATAAAAAGATTTGTAAACACTTTATTCTCTATATTTCGGCGGACTCCATATATGAAACTTTAAAATAAATTTGATATTACAAAAATATTTCAGCGGAAATATTTATTTATATATATATATATATATATATATATATATATATATATATATATATATATATATATATATATATATATATATATATATATATATATATATATATATATATATATATATATATATATATATATATATATATATATATATATATATATATATATATATATATATATATATATATATATATATATATATATATATATATATATATTTATATATATTTAGGTGCGTATGTATATAAAAGGGGAGTTATTATAAAAATGTATATAAAAAGGTTATATTTTTTGTTTTATTTTATAATTTAATGTTTATTAAAAATATTTCTAAAGTCATACAATAACTCTAATTAAAGTTATTGTATAATGTTATGATTGTTTTTAATAGCTGTAGATTAATGGCCTCTAAAGAAATACTTTAAATGTCCATAAAATAAAAAAAATTATCGTTTGGTTACGATGGAAGTGGTGGACACAATTACACTTTGTTATACAATTACACAATACAAGCAACGTTATTGTGGCGATATTTTGTCCACTTATGTTTTAAATCATGAAACTATTACATTGTCCAAAAGCAATACCCAATCTCGGTGTATACTCTACGGCCACTAATGATTCAAATATTTCCTAAATTAGTTAAAGAGAATAAGTGACATTCGACACGGTAACCACAAGTCTAATTGCATTTTTTACATGCAGTGCAGTATTAAGAGAGGGGAGAACAGGAAGCTAAAACCCTGGGCCCCAAAATCCAAAGGTTTGGATTCAAAGTAAAATAAATTTTGAAAAAAAACTATGAAAATTAAATTTTTGATTAATGAGGCGCTTACATTTCTTATGCATGTAACTAAATTTGCATTGAAAATGCTCCAAAGTCTTTACAAAATATGAATAGAAATAAATAGAAGATATTTTGATAATTAAAATTTATGCAGAACTGCCTTTGTCTTAGTTTTAATTCAGTTTTTAAAGTGTTAAAGAAATTATTGATATATTATAAAATTATACAAATTGGGCAAGTAAGTCACTATAAATTTTTTTTTTTTGTTATTTTGAATAAAATTATTACTCTGTTTTAGATGGAAGTTTTTTTTTGTAATAAATTAATTACTTGTAAGCATCATCAATCAGTAACATATTTCTTTGACATTATTTTAAATTAGAAGCCACTCCATTTTTTTGAAATGGCTTCCAAAATGGCGGATGTTTTATAATAAAGGAATATTTTATGACAACACATGGACTGACGAGTGACCTAAAATGACCTAATATAAGTTTGGCTATTTTTTTTATCTGCCACAAGCAATAAACTGATTTTATGTAAACTATCAGAAATTTTTTCACCAAATGTCACCAATATTTATTGATGCAGAGATATGAGCTGATTTCGGTGGAAACCTTTTTTAATAATCACATGGTAATATAAGTGATGTAACGTAAGTTAAATATGTAGTGTCAAAATAACACCAGCAAACATCTTTGTAGTCGATTTGCAGTGGGCCAATAAAGGCATTTGGAGTGGTTCATTAAAGTACTGATCATCGGTTGCTTTGTAGATCATTAGTGGCATCTCCTTTAAGTAAGCAACCAATAACTTTTCTACATGTGATATAGTGGTCAGTCATCGGCTAGCCGCTTTTTGGCGGCTGCCACTAATGTTCTACTAAATAACCGGTAAGATAAACTACAGTGAACCGTCTTTTTATGAGCACCTATATATGACGTGTAAAACTTCATATATAGATATAGTCTTTTTTAAAAGCTCTAGTTTGATGATCAATTTGATAATTAATAATTTAAAAGTTTGAATAACTTTCAACTTCTTTATCTTGACACTTAAAAAAAAAAAAAGCAGGGAAAGGTTTTAATAAAAAGACGGCTCATCTACAATAATAATTTGATTTTTTTCAAAAAACAATGATCACTTATAGATTGGGGTTATATTAACTTTTATGATAGTATTAGCATTATCTACAACAATTTTTTCAAAACCTTTTACCAATTTTATGATTCTAATTTTCCCTTAATTGAAATCTGTTTTAAACGATATAAAAATATCATCTCCTTGGATTACAAAAGGTCTCAGAAAATCGTCAAAATTAAGCAGAAGCTATACATTAAATACCTAAAATCGAAATCAGAAAAACATTAACAAAATTATAAAACTTATAAAAACTTATTTGGAAATCGCAAAAAAGTAAAAAAAAAGTTAATACTCAAACTTGCTTAATAAGTATATCACAACTCTAAACGCGTCTGGCAAATCATCAAGCAGGTTTCTGGAAAACTTAAACCAAGTATAAATTTATTCACATATGGTGAGTTTGAAACAGCAATAAACTCTAATCTAAATTGTACTTAGTTAACTTTTAATGAAATTGAGTTTGCCTAAAGTCATTAAAACGAAATAAAGCAACTGGGTATGATGATATTAACACAAATATTGTAATTAATTCCTACGATCTTATAAAAAATATTCTTCATAAAATCTTCAGAGCACCCATTGCACAAGGGTCTTTTTCCAATACTTTAAAAAAAACAAAAGTAACTCCAATCTTGAAGACAAGGGGTCGTACAAGTATAACAAACTATCGCCCTATTTCAGTTCTTCCAGTTTTTTCAAAAATTTCAGAAAGAATAATGTATAATCGAATCTACTCTTATTTTGTTAAAAGTTAAATTCTATACGAAAATCAATTTGGTTTTAAAAAAATAAGTCAACCGAGCATACCATTTTTCAACTTACCCGCAATATAACTGACTCTTTTAAAGACTCTTGTTTTACAATAGGAGTGTTTATTGCTTTGTCTAAAGCATTTGATACCGTCAATTATCAAATCCTGTTAAAAAAACTAATATCATATGATATTAAATATAAAACCCTATTATGGTTCAAAAGTTATCTTACAAACCGTAAACAGTTCGTTTGCAATAAAGATTCAATATCTCATCTATTAATGAATATAACATGTTGTGTTCTATAAGGATTCATACTTGGTCCACTTTTTTTTTTTTTAATATACATAAATCATCAAATTAACCAACAAAAAATTTTGCAGATGACAAATACTTTTTTTAGTCTCATAAAGATATTATTATGCTTTTTACTAATATGACAAATGAATTCAAAAAAGTTTCTGATTGGTTTAAACAAAATAGCCTCTATATATAGAAAAAACTAAATGGACACTTTTTATCCAAAAAACAGAGACTGCCCCATATAATGTCAGACCTTTTAATTGATAATATAGTAATCAAAAGAGAAAAAGTTACTAAGTTTCTCGGATTATATTAGTGAAAATCATATTTGGAGAAATCATATTGATAATACCTAAATGCAACGGGATTCTCTATAAAGAAAGAAATATATTTAGAAAAACACCAGTTAACACGATTTTATTATTCATTTATACATAGTCATATAAACTATGCGAACATTATATGAGAAAACACTCATAGAACAAAGCTAAAATCTTTTTACCTTCATCAGAAACACATATTATTAACAATCTTATTGTCTTTTTTGCCACAAAAGAAAAGACCAGTTTTTTCTTTCTTACCGAGGTCCTTATCTCAGGAACATAATAGTCTAACCAAATTTTGATTTTTCTACCAAACTGACTTTTACTTCATTAAAACAGAAACTTGAAAAAATTATATTTTTGGTTGAAAATATCTTGATTTATTTTTAATTGTTTTTTTTGTGTTTTTGTTTTGTGTATTATTTGGTTTAACATTTTATCTTGGCTTTTTAACATTTTTGCATAAGGTTTATTATTATTTCACAACAGATATTGTTTTTTTTTATAGTAATATTTATATTTTTTTGTTGTCAAAAATTAACCATATATTGTAAAGGGCTTCATGACAAAATCCTCACGATCTTCTAAAAGTCCTGTCGTTACTAATGTAGAAATTGTAAAATTAATCTGGTTATTGTAATATTTTTAAACGGCAAAATATATATTAAAAAAGATAAAACTAAGTTTCTGTTGAGTACTAATCAGATAAAAAAAAAGAATAAATGAGAAACTTCAGCTCATGTTTACATGGAAAAAAGCATCTCCCACAAGATCCAGGGCCGCAGAAAGGGAAAGGCAAAAAAAAGGCATCCGTGCTTTGGGCGCCAAGTTAATAAAGGGCGCCAGTTAATTTTAACTTTTTTTGCTTTCTATATATTTGTTTACAGTGTCTCCAAGTGCCTATATTTGGTCTACAATATAAGGTAAAAATTTAGTTACTTTTGTAAAAAATAAATTTACATTTCATTAGCCAACTGTGTGTAAAATTAAATTGGGTTTTCAACCTTATATAACATGTAGTGCCGGCTTTAGCCTTCTTGCCGCTTATGTGTACAAAATTTATCCAGCTGTTCCAGACAAATTTATAAAATTTCTGGTAAGTTTTAAGAAAAATAATAACAAATCAAATTGGAAAATAATATATTGAATGAAATATTTAATTTGTATATAACATAAAAAAGAACATTTCATATATATAAAATTTTTTTAAATTTACAAGTATAAAATTATAACATGTGAAATGACAAAAATTTCACCCCAATTTAAATGCCGGCACACGACTCGCCCAAATCTCCACCCCCACGCTCTTAATATAGCCGGTGCTGATAACATGATGATATTTTAATTACAAAAAAGTATAAAAATTGTTTTTGTTGATTTGGTGTAAAATAAATTAACTCGTTAATTTTAATTCTGAAAATTTAAAAATGAAAGTTTAACTTTAGCTCCTTTCTTTGGTTAGTGAGAAACAGGACCATCCCTAGGGGGAGGGCAACAGGGAAAGGCTGTGCCGATTCCCTGTTGCTTTCCCCCTAGGGATGGTCTGATTCAGTATTAGTCAGGCCTCTCTAACTGTTAATGGAGAGTGAGGGGGCGCCGTAACTACGTTTTCCCGAGGCGCTACCAACCTTAGGGACAGCCCTGGTGTGCACCAAGCAAAGAAAAAAAATGAACGGGTCATTTATGAAACACAATAAGTCATTTTTGGAAAAATTGCTTTGATAAGATTTAGAGTCTATAGACATTAGATCTTATCAGAACATAACATTTTATTGTTTAAGATAAACCTTTTCTGGTTATTGCAAGAAAAAAAAGAAATTTTTCTACAAAAGAATATATTCTAGATTTGAAAAGTTTCAAATCTAGAAAATTTCTTCTATTGATTAAAAGAGTGTCTTGCATAAAACTTTTTTTCAATTTAATATAAATTGTAATTGATTTTTTGTAATTTTTCTTAAATTCTTGTCGTCTAGAAACGTCCGAAGTCAATAGACCGAAACGTTCAAAAAACATTCAAAACGTTTAAAAGACGTCTTATAGTTTTAAATCCCGTGTCCACTGAGTAGTTAACACTCATTAGCATAAAATATTATAATGTTAATATAACCTGCCCTGTGACACTAACATGTTGATAAAGAATTTATTTAAACAATATATTTATCAAAAATTGAATATATCTTTGGAGGTTATTAGTCCCTTTAGTCACTGTTATTTATACAACTTTATATGGAATTATAGGAGTGCAGAAAAAGAATATATGTACGCTCCACTTCCTCCACACCTATTTAAGTCAGTTGAACTAATTACACTGCAACTACGGCTATATCAGTCAATTTATGTACGTATTGATTATTGTTATTGTGTGAAACTATATAAAATTTAAAAAACAAGTTATAATTGAACCATTGGCAATTTTAGGAATATAATGACGAGGCAATGAATGCTTAAAAAATACCAACTGGTTCCTTAAAATAAAATAGATCCTCAAAACTAAAATTTACCCGACTGAAATTTGTCAAAAACCCGACTAAACGACTATATTTCTCAAAAAATTGACTATAACTTAAAAATCATCTATGATTATATCCGCGACGGGAACTTAGTTCTCAATCTTTAGCTGCGGCTATGATGTCTGTCGATGTCCGCTTATGAGAAACTGCAAGCGGACATCAACAGAACTGTCCGGAGCTGATATTGCTCGTACAACTGCCTAATTAATTTCATCGTGAAGAAGACTGAAGTAATGCAAATTTTTTGTCGGAAAAACTAATTAATAAATCAACGCTTTTGGCTGACGTTGTCAGTAACGGTTACAATATATTTCCAATATGCTTTTAGCGCAATCTTGGAGTTATAATATCTAACAACTTCAAAATCAAAGTACAAGTAAAAGTAGTAGCTTGGATTGGCAATCAAATTCTTAGTTGTCTCGACAAGTTATTAAGGTGTCGGAGCTTTCCAGCTATGAAAAAAGAAATGAACCAGTTATACATAGAGTTTTGTATGCAAGCTTGGTCAAATCAGTATAATGCAATACAAAATTACTCAATATTAACAATACGTTGAAATTTATATTCTACATCTAGAGTCTATCTTATCAATTTAATCAAAATATAACTTTAAAAATATGGCCTGATTTTAAAAAATTGGCCCCAACGAATCAATGAATATCCAGAACCTCAGCATTTTTTTACAAACTGTGTTGTAAACCGTAAGAATAAATTAACGCAGAGTTTAGTTAATGTAAACTACAGTGAGTTCTTTTTAAAAGTATGTTTATGATGCTATTATGTTTCGGCTGCAATCATGTTGATTTTCAGAATATGAAAACTTGATGTTGATTTCCTTTATCACTATTAAACTTATTATGTACAAGTTTTATTAATTTCTGTAATAAATAAATAAATATGTAAGAAACCAAACGGTCAGTTCAGCTATAAAACTATTGCAAAATTACCACGGTAAATCAGTGGTGTCGTTATGTTGTTGCTTTAGTTTTAACTAAAAAATTGACCCTTGATAAGCAAATGATTTATCTTGACTATAAAACAGGATTTTTGGCAAAACGCATGATGATAGCAAATCTTTGAACTTGGAAATGCAGTTTTTCCATGAGATCCCTGAACATTGACTTGAAGTAAATATCTTTAACGCTTAAATATTTTATGAAAACTAGAATTGGTATTGTGAAAACTGTTTCTTCAAGATCCTTCTTCAACTGTTTCTTCAAGATCCTTCTTCAACTGTTTCTTCAAGATCCTTCTTCAACTGTTTCTTCAAGATCCTTCTTCAACTGTTTCTTCAAGATCCTTCTTCAACTGTTTCTTCAAGATCCTTCTTCAACTGTTTCTTCAAGATCCTTCTTCAACTGTTTCTTCAAGATCCTTCTTCATCTGGTTTAATTGTCAAGAACCGGCAGAATAAAAGCTTGTGAAATACCATAGTAAAGATAATAGACAATTTTATAAAAGATATTTTACATCTTAATATCTTAAATAAGTCTTCGTTTTTTTTTTTTTTTAGATGGCGCAAAATATCCCCAGAGCTTTGAACCCTGGATCTCTTGCTTCTAAATCAATCGCTCTAACCACTGCACGACGGCCACTCAGTTTTTCACTTATGGACATAGTTTAAGCTTTCTCAACCAAATGTACTCAAAGGGTTTACCGAGCCGGCACATCTAGGTTCACTTTTAAAGTTAAAAGCTGTATAGACACATATTTGTCGCAGGCGTAAACCAAAAACACGTTTATTTCACGGGCAGTTTTACTCAATTTTAACATTTTTTAAAGGAGTTTTAATGTCAAATTTAAAAGATGTGTGCTTTTATCACTGGTTTCGAACTGGTACTTCAACTAGTGCTTCGGCATGTAATTATAATTAAAAAGAAATTGCCACCAAGTACTACATAAACAAGTAAATTGTATGTTAAGTAATGAAATGAATAAATAAAAGCAGTCTCTTAGAAACGGAACATAATGACGAAAGACTACGGAAAATACTTTGTTTCTCTAACAGAAAATTATTCGTCGTATCAAAAAGAATTGTTTTGAGAGCGTTAATAATACCGATTAAAAACAGAAACTTTCAGTGTCCGAAAATACAGTTTACAGACGGTTACAACTTTTAAGCATAGTGTTGGAAGTGGTGCAATGGTTTGGATTTGTTTTTCTAATTTTATTGAAATTGGACCTATCCATCGAATAAATGAAATTATGGATCAATTTTTATACTGCTTTATAGAGGAAGTGGAAGCCAGAGGAGGAGGGCCAGTAAATTTGGTTTTTGGGATATCTTACTTCCAGACATGGAAGTTAGATATCTTGTTGATGAAAGGTGATGAAATATTTTTGTATGTATGTATGTATGTATGTATGTATGTATGTATGTATGTATGTATGTATGTATGTATGTATGTATGTATGTATGTATGTATGTATGTATGTATGTATGTATGTATGTATGTATGTATGTATGTATGTATGTATGTATGTATGTATGTATGTATGTATGTATGTATGTATGTATGTATGTATGTATGTATGTATGTATGTATGTATGTATGTATGTATGTATGTATGTATGTATGTATGTATGTATGTATGTATGTATGTATGTATGTATGTATGTATATAATGTACTAACTCTTGTTCAACTATGATATTAAATGCTAATATTTAAACTTTTCTTTTTTTATCTCAAGTAGATAGTTATCTCAATTGGCAGCGCTAGATTTAAAACGATGACTTTGAAAACAATAATAAAAAGGTAAATAAAGGTAATAATAGTGGTAAAAATAATAGATAAAGTAAATAATGTGGAGTTATTGAATAAAATTTAATCGCTTTTTTTATTAAGTAAGTTTAATAAGTAAGTTTAAGTCTCATTTAAATTAATTTTAAAAACATACTATGTTTATTGTTAGCCTAAAAATTGAAGCAAAATTATACTAATATTTATTGCTAACCCAGAGATCACAACATAATTTCCAGAAATGAAATGACTGCCGATCATAAAATAAATAATAGTTTTTTTTCTCTATAAGTATGTATATAATTAGGTACCAAGTTACAATAATAAAAAAGAATTATTTAAAGATGAAATAAAACTTTATTGAAATTACGATTGCCTTTTTTTTTGCATGCAATCATTCGGAAAGTTTTAGAACTTTATTATCTTTAATAACAACTTGAGAATCTTCTAATGTAGCATTTTCTAAAGTAGCATCTTCTATTACAGAATTTAAGGATGATCTTGATGATAGAATAACCTGTAAAGAATGCTGAAACACTGGTGGTTGAATAGCGTAACGTCTCTTTTGACTTGATGTTGACAAATTAAGCATTTTAGTAAAAAGGGAATCCTCTAAAACAACAAATAGGCATGTTCATCGAGAGCTGCATAAATTTGAATAAATTAAAAGATACGGGAATAAATTACGTTCTAAAATCAAATTATATTTACTGCGAGTTTTTCAAATCACACCTTGATTATCAGTAACAAGACTTTTATCTACATTTAAAAGGTTCTTTCGTTGGGGAAGTTTCATTCTAGCTTGCGCATAAGAGTAAAATAATGTAAAGTTGCTTCCTATTACCGAAACTGGTAGAGCAACTATTAATAAGCCTGAACATGCGCACATTGCTCCAACAATTTTTGCATAAATTGATTGGGGAACCTATAATAAATAAACCAAAAACTACAGTCTTATTAAGTAATATAATAATAAACCAAAAAGTATAGTCAACTCTTATTAAGTAACTGCAAATAAGTGAAGCATGATGTATAGATATGTTTTAGAGTGAAACAAATAAACAGGGCGTAAAATGACATACCACATCTCCGTAACCAACTGTCGTCATTGTAACGATTGCCCACCAAAAGTATTCTGGAATACTTGCTGAAGACAATGTGTTTGCACTCTAAAAAAAATTAAGTTTTACTTTTTTGTGTGTGTGTAAATTTGCATGTGTATGTAGCAGTGTATGTAATTTGAATATGTAAGCAGATGCACATTTATAATTTAATTCGTTTAAAAGATGTAACTGATTTTTAAATTATAAATCGCTTTTTAAATAAATTTTTTTTTGGGTAGTGCAATTAAATGCAACAAAATGTCAAATGATTGAATTTTTCAAATCAAAATTTTAATTTTATAAATTTTTTAAATTTTGTAATGCTAGTTTTGTAAAACAAAATCTCGCAAATACATAGTTTCCATGAAAGGTCCGTTGTGAACAATAATCCTAGAAGATGTAAAGAGGAAGACTCAGTGAATAAATTTCGTATTTTTTGTTCTGTTTGAAATGGAGCACTCAACAAGTTATCTTATCAAGCTTGAAAAAGATGGTAAAAAAATCTTTTTCAAAAATAAGTTTTGATGTTATTAACACGTCAACGGTATTCCCTATTATACCCTCAATAAAAAAATCCTTACTCAAAACTTCAACAGCTCAAGATAGAGGTGTCATTAGATATTAGTCATTAGACATTTAGGAATTCATTTCATTTCTAACGGATGGTTCTTAATTAATCCTCTATTTCTCTTAGCTTACTGTTCATTTTTTTTCTATTAGGGATAATTTTAGGAGTAAAATACCCTAATTTTATTCCTAAAATCGTCTCTAATAGCAAATTTTTAAAAACTGCCAAAAACTAAAAATTTGGCGACTAAAATGTGTCAAATGCCATCCAGCCAACTATATTCCTTAAAAAACTAACGATAAGTTAAAAAAGTCTTCTTTGTGGAGTAGAGCGTCACACTCCTAATATATACAAACAGCCTTACTTCAGTTTCTTTGAAATTCCTAACATTTTTAAAAGAACTTTCTCAAGTCTTTAGAACCTAGTTCCTGAGACAAAACACGAGATTTAGTGATTTCTGAATGATGTACCTTAGCGTCAGACCTTTTTGAATTGCTTGAAGAAGATAGGGATAATTATAAGCATGAATCCGATGTAAAAGAAGCACTTGATAAATATTAAATGATAATAAATAAATAATAAGATCATAATTAGGTCTCAACCACCTAAAGCAGATCGAAAGAGAACTACGTACAAGCTATTGGTTATCAAGACAAGACGCAAATTAACAAGCAAAAATAAAATTTGTGTTGTTCGAAAAGCGGCTCGTAAAGTTAATTATCTAAGTAAAAAATAGAGAAGAAATTATCTGGATAAAAGAGACAAAAATTTTGAACTTTAGTACCAGCATAGTTAGTGGTACCAGAGCCAAAACATTCATTGTAATGAGTATTAAATCTACCAATAATAACTATATTTGAGTATAAGAAGCAAGTAAGAGCTTTGTAAATTTAATCATAAAATAATATTAAAAAGGGTTTAGTCTTGGAACATATTTTTATAAAAACAATGGAAAAAAAAGTTAAAAGTAATCGAGTGAAGCGGCGCTAAACAAAAGCACAATAAAAATTTGTCAGATAATTTAGACCTTTGTCTTCACAAAAATAAGTGAATTGATAATTAAGTTGATTTCTAGACCAGGTATGTGACTATTAATATTTAATCAAATTATAATAGCTATCAAAATTGAAATCCGAAGTTGGAATTGAATAATTTAATTTAGTCTCGCAAGCAAGCATTTTTGGTGAATTTTGTTAGAGGCAAGATTCTATGATGAAAAGTTACTTCAAAGATCCAAATTATTTATTATTTAAAGATAGTTGAAGCGATTTGATGGTAATGACGGTTTCATATTTAGTATTATTAATTAATATATGGACACAATTTTAATTATTATAGAAAACTCAAACAGATAATATTTGGCAATTATAGTAATAACCTATCCGCTTAAGTTCTGCTAACTAACCTAAAGTCATCACGAAGAGCTCATTATGTGTTCAAGGAAATGCACACTGAAGCACTAACATTGGCAACATTCAAATCAAATCAAATGTATTCTGAAATAGATTTTACATTTCAAGGAATATTAATACAATACAAGTACTAATTTTACATATAATACAAGTACTAATTTTGAGTAAACACCATAATGAAAAACTAAAAAAAAAACGTAAACAGTACGATACTTAAATTAAAAACTGTACGGAATAATAATTAAGAAGTTTGATATATTTAGGATAAAGTTAATTTACTTTTATAAATCTATCTAGAATATAAGACTTTTATATACCTAATTAAAATATAGCAATAAAAGAGAAGTCGATTATTATAATATACAATAACAACATTATAAATAATATAGTAATATAAGTATCAGTAATAATAATAGGCAATAATAATAATAAGGCAGTAATAATAATAGGCAATAATAATAAAAACTTATAATAAGAACAGTTATTGGTAATAATAATCAAAATAATAATAATAATGATACTAGCGATAAAAATAACAAATCTGATAATGATAATAGTAATGATAATAATAACAATAATAATAATAATAATAACAATAATAACATAACGTAGTAATAATAATAAAAAAATAACGTAGTAATAATAATAGCAATTATAACAATAATAAAAATAGCAATATTTATAATAGTGAGAGTTTGAAATAGAATAGTGATATAAAAAATAATAATAAATTGAGAAAACAGACTTATTTAATTTTTTTAATAAAAAATTAAATAGTCTGTTTTTGAATTTTGAAAATGTAGGGAGAGATTTTAACTGTGAGGAAGACTATTCCTTGTGCATATGCTCTGATATTTAATAGATTCGCGGCTATAATAAACAGCTCTATGTTTAGGAATAAATAATCTGAAGCTTTTAGCTGATCAAAGTTGATAACGAGTATTTTTTTTATAAGTAAAAAAATCAGGAAATGGAGGAGATAAGGTTTTATGTTGCAATTTCCAAAAAGATAAGGTTTCATGTTGCTATTTACGAAAAAAAAACAGTTGGAGTGTTGAATAAGGTCTTTTAATTTAAGTATCTTTGATATGTAGTAGAGGATATTAAGACTAGAGTTAAAATGCTGAGAGTAGAATATTTTTAGGGCTTTATTTTAGAGGTGAGATAATCTTTTAAATGTTAGAGATTGGGTTTGTCCCCATATTTGACAAGCATATCTAAGATGAGACTCAAAGACAATATATGCAACATGGCTTTTAATAAAACTTGCCTTTTTGAGTGTTACCATACAGTTTTCAAAACCTTATTATCATCCAGCCACAGAATCATTGAACTGTGTTTTAGAGCTTACCCTCGTTAATAGATTATAGAAAGATTTTTTTTTTTTTTTTTTTTTTTTTTTTAGATTATTCACCTCCCCAAGGCCCGAGGGGGGCCACTACAGTCGAGGAGGATACTCATTTTTTTTTTTTTTTAAATATTTTTTTTTTTTTTTTTTTTTTAGTCGTTATTCGTGGTGCAACCCTCTCTCAACTCTTTAACTCCGAAACACGAACCTTGCCGAGCAAGGCCGCTGCGCGGAGAAACTAAGTTGAGCGCGGTACTTCCAGGGACGTGGTGGGAGTCGAACTCCGAACCTCTCGCTTACAAAGCGAGCGCTCTTACCACTACACCACTACCGCACTAACTTACAGTTCTTAACACTACACCACTACCGCACTAAGTTACATAAACCTACATGGCAAGACAAAAATTCTTGAGCAGAGTCAAAAAGAGTAACTATTTATTATCTTAAGCAGAACACAAGTTAAAAAAAGGTTACATCTAGACAAAACTTTATAATGAAGGAGAGGTGTGAGGCTGGTCAGCAGAAAATTTCTGCTTACCTTAAAGTTTTCACCTAGGATTCTTTTTTTCAAGACAGTTGCCAAATGCAGTTTACATTTGTCTATCTCTAGCCTTTAGTTAACAAAGTGCTTCAAAGCAGGAAGTATTTTAGGTCAGAATTAGCTTCTACTACCCTTCTACCCTTTGTTCAAGAAAGCAAGAAAGTGAGCCTATCAGAAAGCAAAATGCGAAAGCAAAAATAGTAAGCAAACGCAGTTATTTATCTGTATGGAATAGCTTACAATATGCTGAATTATATACCACGTATTTTTACATATAAAATGTATATTTCTAACAAGTACAGAGTAGTGTATTTTTAACGAGGAAAACTGAATATAAAGTTCAGCGGTAAAATAAAGATTTTATGGAGAAAATTTAATTTAGCATTTTTAAAAAGCTAGATTAAATTTTCACTTCGTTCAATCAAGGTAAGCATTAAATTCAACAATTAGGAAAACGCAAATAACTTTCTTTTTTTTTTTTTTAATTTTTTTTATTAAGGTGCTTCAAAAAAACCAACCTTTTGGTTTTCTTTTCAAAAAACCCAAAAGATTTGGGCAGAGAGCCGGTATCGAAACTCGAATCTCTTGATTCTGAGCCAGAACTCTAACCACTGCGCCATGATTGTTTTGGCTATAGTTCTTTATATTTTAAATGAATATTAAATAATTATAATAACTTTAGTTTTTTAATTTACTTAAGCCATTATAATGACTATTTGAATGAAAAGTACTTTTCAACGTAAGTTTATCCAGTAAAAAATATTTTACTCTAAAAGTTTAAAAAACCAAAAGTACAAAATTAAAAATGGTACGTTAATAAAATACTGATAAAAGTGCCACAAGAAAATATAAATTTATCCAAATGATATCTAAAATAGCTTCAAAATGCAATAAGTCTATTTTCAATTATTACATAGTACATAAGTATTAAGTGAAACATAATTTGTTAAAGCTTTGTATAAATGCGCATAAGGCATTCTGTGATATGTAACAAATAAAAATAGGTTTCAATCAGCAATCAGGTAGCAATCAATAAAAAGTATTTTTTTAGTAACATTTTAATGGTTTTATTATCCCAAAGGTGAAATATGTACCATAAATAGATTTTAATTTTCTTTAAATATGATATTTTTTAAGTTTTCTTGACCATAATTTTAATAAAGTAAAAAAACAAATGTATTTACCTTTTCAGCGTAATAGATGAGTGTGGAAAAAATAACCATTGGAATCATCACCAACAAGAACAATAACATCAGCTCATTCATGCTTGCTTTTAACGTTTGAGCAATAACTTGCATCCCGCTAAGTTGTTTAAAAAATCGAAATAAACGAAATATTCGTATTAGGCGGGTCACAAATAAAAAGTCAAAACTACTGGTTTTCAAAACAAAAGATATGTAAAATTGAATAGTTGAAACAAAATCCACATAGGTCAAAATAGATCGAAAAAACGACTTGTAAGAAGGGCAGCAAGCTAATCGTGTAAAGAACTCTACAGTAAATATTGCACAGTAAATATATTCAAGTAACTCAAATGTTCGCTGATATTTAAAAAATCTGGGTACAGTTTGCAAACAAAATGTTATCATTGAAGCAATAATCACTACCATTGAAAAAAATGCTACAAACTAAAAATTATAAAACATTTAAATCAACAGAGTATGATAAAAAAAGTCATAAGAATTTTTTTATAAATATAAAAAAATTAAATTTTTATTGTACTTTAATTTCTGTTTTGATATTTTGGTAAAAATTGATAAATAACGGAACAGATAAACCTGTTTATAACTGTTTAAAATTTAAGTAAAAAAAATTTTGTTTTTAAAATATAAACACGAATTGTTTATATAAATGTTTATATAAAACGAAATGTTTGTATAAAACGGAAACAAATAATTATTATTATGGGCGTTTTTATATTTAAACAAAATTCAGTGCTGGACATTGGCTCATTAACAAAAAGTACCTGAAAATAAAATTAGTGGTTGCATTTAGATATTGCAGATATATCAAATTGAATTTTTTTTTTTTACCACAGTTTACAGTGGAGTAGCGTTTTGTGAGAAAGTTACCTTTTTCCACTAATTTCATTTTTATGCGCAGTCAGATCTCGTGGTAGAAAAGAAACTTACGGTAAAAAACATTTCTTACAAAAATATTTGAATTATTATTATTATTATGTATTTCGCCGATAAGAAAAGTTTACAAGTTTATGCAATACAAATATATGAATACATGGCTGGGGCAAGAAGAAGACAAGTTCTGTCTTATCACCAAGCCCCTTTAAATAAAAATGTCAATAATAAAAATACAAAACAAAGTAACTCGTTAAATAAACGTTAAACAAAACGTTGCGTTAAAATAAAATAACGATAAATAAAAACTAAAAAACATTTACGCTATATTACAGTGTAATATATCCAAAAGTATACGAAGATTTTTTAGTTAATTATTTTAATTAAATTATTTTTTTCCAAACTGGTTTTAGATTTATAAACCTTTTGAATTTATATCATAAAATAACAGATAATACACGAACAACAAACAAACAAAAAAAAACATTTTTAAAAACGTTTTTTACGTTGTTTTTTTTTGTTTTTTGTTTTGGTGTCTTTGCCACTAAGAAAATTGTTTACAGTCTTAATTAATAAAAACATATATTTACATGACTGGAGCAAGTAGAGAACAAAGTTAGTTTTATCACCTAGAGTGGTAAAAGATTTTCTGGTGCTTTTTTATTATTCTTAAGTTCTTTTCTAACTCTTATAAATGATCATTATACTCTCCTGTATTGTCTCTCCTGTCTGATTTGCTAAAAAGCATTTAACTCTGAATGTCTAAAATACTTTGATATGTAGTTCGTAAAAAATATATTAAAATAACGACGAGAAAAATTATAATATTTGGTATATATTATAATATAAGTTATCAATGAAAAAATAAGTATTGTAAGCTTGGATTTAACTTTGTTGGGAAAATTGTTAAAAAATAAAAACTAAAAACTTATTTGAAAAGTTTATTATTAGTAATATTATTATCAGCAGTAAAATTGCAAAAACATTTAAAAGGAGAGCAGGTATAAATTAGAACGAGGCCAGAACGAAAAACTTACTGAAAGTAATCAGGGCCGTCCCAAAGATGTCTTTTATGAGGAGGAGGGGAGGGGGTGTCAATTGTGTCTTTTGCCAACTAAAGACACAAAAAAAAAAGGTCCTTGATGTTTGAAAATTGCCAACAAAACTTGTCAACTGAAACTAAATGTATCAACTCAAATGCATATATAATAGCTTTGAGGAAGGAGGGAGGGGGGGGGGATACGCCCTATACCCCACGTTCGGGACAGCCCTGGAAGTAATTCATTTCACACCAAAAAAATATAAAAAGACCAACGTTTAAAGAGCATTGTTTACGGCAAAATTCAGACAGAGATTAGTTATAAATGATACAAAGCTTTTAGAAGATGTGAAATTAGCTTATGATTATTCATTCATGCATGAAAAGTGTATATTCTGTTTTATAAAGAAAAAGTCACTTTATTTTTTGTTTTTTCTAGTTTCATTTTTTTTCCCCTTGAAATTTGTTTTAATAAATGAATTCTCAATCATAAACTATTAACAATTCAATGTTTACTTTAAATTCACATTCTAAACTCTTTATTTTTGAATTTTCATTTATTTTAATATATTTTATTTAGTGTACAAAACTTATTATTCTTTACAATTTATTGCTCAATAAGAGCCTGCTATCAGTATAAACTGTTATTATTTTACGGAATGTATATATTTACACTGCAAAACAAAAAAATTTATTACATAACAAAAATTAAATATATTAAAAACGAAATCGGTAAATCAAAAACTTTATTACTAAAATAGTTATAGCAATATGAGTTATATATGTAAAACACTGATTAAAATATGAGTTATATATGTTATATATGTAAAACACTGATTAAAATTTGAGTTATATATGTTATAAATGTAAAACACTGATTAAAAATATGAGTTATATATGTTGTAGATGTAAAACACTGATTAAAAATTTATTGGGCACTTGTTATACACTACATTTTCTAAAATTAATTTTCAAAGTTAATAAAGTTTTCTAACCTTTAAAAGTTAAAGTTTTTAAAGTGGGTTAACCCTAAATGCATAGCTATAACATTTCTTAGGTTGAGTTTGAAGAAATAGTTTTTTAAATATTTTTGAGAATTCTTTTTTGAATTTTAATGTTTTCCAGACAATTCTGTATTCAAACATGCTTCAAATTTCAATTGAAATTTTTTGGACCCTAAAGCCAGAGTCTCCTCAAGTAATTAACAAAACAAATTTATTAACTTAAGACTAAAAATTAATTAAAATATTCACCATAAAATTAAATGTTATCAATATAAATATTAACGATATAAATGTTTAATAAAAAGTATAAAACTTTTTAATTAAAAAAAAAGTTGTAATTAAATTGCAATTACAAATTATATCCTTTATATAAACCTATTTGATAATAATTTTTTCATCAATACCTGTGCATATTTTGATGAAAACGGTTTATCTAGCAGTGCCCATACTGTTGGTCGATAAATTTGAATGGTTTGTTTCCAACAACTACTGGTATAGCTGTATTTTCTATTATCGAGTTCTTCGTAAGCATTACTTTCATTTTTAACCATTTCATCAAACATTTTTAAATTTTTATGAGCATCTCGATGCTGCGTGTAGTTTCCCCAGCAACAAGGTTCCATCATCAGTTCATCAACTCCCCAAAACTCAAGTTCCTATAATTAAATTAATGGCTATTTATAAAAAAATATACATATTGACAAACATAATATCTTAATTATAACATCATACTCAAGTTAACTATTTTAAATTGAGTTAAATTCTTAAATATAGTCATTTTTTATTTTTTGTACCTAAGAACAACAAAAATAACAAAAAAACATTTATTTATTTAAACTATTGCCTGTTTGATTAATACAACTATCCCACTCAAGAGGTGGGCAATTCACTATGCGCTTATTAAATAACTTTTGAATTCATAATAATGTTAATAAAAATAGGAGGGCATTTTATGAATAATTAATTAAGAAACAGAAGTTTCAAAGTATCAAAAAATCCAATAAAAGTACTAAATTTAGTACCTAAAACGTCACTTTATAAGAAGCAATCGAACAATTTTCCTAATACTTTTTTGATATTCTGCACTCAATACTTTTTTAATTTTTCATTTATGCATAATATATCATAAAAAAGAATTCATTAAAAATATTTTATAAGTTTAATATTTTAAAAATATAACATAATAAGTTTTTTGTTTATAGATTAAAGCGAACTAGTTTTAGCAAACTATTTTTTTAAAAAATATTAGGAAGCGACTGAACTGCAAGTGCTTAGAGAAGGACTTTGGAATCAAAAAATTTGTGGTTTTTGCTATATAAGCAACATAGTTGCGGCAACGGAGAAGGCAGCAAGAAACTGTAAAAAGCATGTAAATGTAATTTTTATATATATAATTTTAGTTTTAGATTTATAAAATATTTATAAAGAACTTTTATAAAATAAAATAAAAATACAACACTTT
This sequence comes from Hydra vulgaris, assembly GCF_038396675.1. Classification (NCBI taxonomy): domain Eukaryota; kingdom Metazoa; phylum Cnidaria; class Hydrozoa; order Anthoathecata; family Hydridae; genus Hydra; species Hydra vulgaris. The sequence goes on along the minus strand of NC_088934.1, from coordinate 48,141,447 downwards.
GACGATTTATTTAAATCAAAACTAGTTTAATAATTTAATAATATAGTAATTACCAGGGCCGACAACACCATAAGAGTCAGGCGAAACTGCCCTCCCCCCTCCAATTTTTTTGAAAGTTTTTTGTTTTTTCTTCGAAGAAATTTTTAGGTAGAGAGAACTTTTTTTATAAATTGTACCACTTCACTTTTTCCAGTAATTACGGCCCCTGATTACTGCGCAAGTAAAAATTAAAGGTATTTATTTAAGTAAATAAATAAAAAAAAAAAATAACCTGTTGAAAAAGTGGTCCACAAACATCATTTGGACAATGTAACTTTCCTGTTCTAAAGTAGTTTAAAATATTCTGAAAGCAACCAGCGTGACGATCAAAAAAAAACTCGTTAGATCCGGGATCGAAATCTTTTACTTTTAAAGCTGTTTCAGCAATCCAATATAGACGAGTGTCCGGAAAAGCTTTTATTGTATGTATAAAGCATTCGTGCTTTACTCCTCCAACATTTATAATGACTCTATCTGTTGTTCTTACTTTTCGTAGATCATGAAAACTGCTCCGTTTATTCATCTTAATTAAAAATAGAGAAAACGATAAAGAGATTAAAAAAGAATAGTGACAGATTAAAAAAAAGGTAAGTTATGATTAGAAAAGAGAAAAAAAAAACTTTTCTAATATATTCTTTGATAGAACATAGATATTAGCTTCTCCCAAAAAATAAACTTTAAACTGTTTGAAAAGAAAAGTTCCCATTTTAACCACATAAAGTAAAAATAAATTTTGCATATAAAATAAAAATCTGCCGTTATCATAAGAGCATCTGCTTCCTGAATGGTAATAAAGCTATAAAGTTGTATCTGATTTGGGCTGTCTTGAAAGTTATTTAGTTATTGGTGATGCCATTTGTTTGAAAGCAACTGCGTAAAACTTTACATTGAAAAAATATGCTTATTTAAATCGAGAACCTGCATAATTCAAAAGTGTTTTTATTATATATAACATGTTTAATTAATTATATTCTAACGATTTTCCTTTTTAAAGTTATATTTAAACATGTCATTTTTTATTCTATTCTTAAAACCAGTTACAAAATGAACACAAACTGTCACAAACCGATTGCTATGTTAAAAAATTAAAAACCAATTGCTGCAGTTTATCGACATTACAAAAAATTAATTTGGTTACTAGATTTGCTTGAACATTGGGCGTTTTCCTTATATTATCACAAATAAAAAGGTTCTTTAAAAGTATCTGAACCTGGGTCTAATATACCCAGCAGCACTATAGTTTGGCTTTACATAGTGGACCACTAATGGTCCTCTATGTAGAGCAAAACTGTAGCGGACCGCCTAAAATGCTTGTTTTTCCATTAGCATCCAATTTTTTGCTAAGCAACAAATCTATATTGTGGTTAATTACTTTCAAATTTCATTGTAAAATCATTTAGCCTGATAAAATTATCTTTCAAAACAAATCTGTTACACATTGCTTACAATGAGATGAAAATCCCCTCCCCCAATAAAGCGAAAAAAAAATAACAAGGGTAACAAAAGTTTGGCATTCGTGTAATTACAGCGAGTTAAAACGCCCAAAAAAGTCAGATCGTTTTTGAGCACTATGTATATAAAAAAATTAACAAATATTTGCTTTAATACAGATATATTAAATACTGCAAACATTTTATTTTAAAAACAATTGTTTAGTAAACTGAATTGAAATCTAAAACTTTTATCTTTTTCTATAAGGGTAATAGTTGAATAAATAATTATTTTTTTAGATAATTTTGAATAATAATAATTTTAAATATCATATTAGTAATTTTGCAATAAATTCACACAAACCGCACACTTAAGAAAATATTAATGACTGAAAAATCCGCTACAAAAATCATTATCTTCATAACTTTTGCTGAATTTACCTTCTTGTTTAATAATAAAATTAAAAATAATATTAAATGTTTGTAAACGCTTGGGGTGGAGCATGAGTTTAAGCGTTATTTACTTAACCGCCCTGATATTTCAAGTTAAGTAAGCATTATTTGTTAATACTTTAATATTTACATTCAGTTCTTTATAAATTTTTAATTCAACTTAAGAAATTTAGTATAACTGATAAATTTCTTTAATAATAATGACTCGTCCTGAAAAAGAAAAACGTTAGTTTTATCACCTAGCCCTAAAAGGTAAAACATCATTAGGTAAAATATAGTTAAATACATTTTTAAAAAATGTCAGTTTTCTACAAATTTTAATAAATGATATAAGTTTGTTGAAATATTATATAAAAAAGATAACAGTGTCGTTTAAAAAATTTAGCATTTCATAGTGTGAACTTTAAGAATTAGTTTGCAAAATGAAAAAATTTAACGAAACCATTTTATTGTTAGTTTTTATTATTTATTAAAGTTTCAATTTTTCCAACTTTATTTTAGTTAAAGTATTACAAAATAAACAAAAATTAAATAGAAAAAGTAACTAATTTAAAAAATAAAATAATTACGATGCAAAGATATTATTTTATTAAAATAATAAAACAAACATATCAATAAATAACCAAATAATTAATAAATTAATTAATTATTATAACTGTTATGTATTCTAAAACTTTTAGCAGGACTTTTATGCTTTTTCATTTAACATAAATATTTATATAAATATAAATATTTGGTTTCGAGGTCATTATTGAATACAGTGTTCCACAACTTCTCTCCACTCGGTTGAAGTTCTCGGTTTGCAAAACTTATAGCTAAATAACAAGGTTTAGATTAAATTGCATTTTGAAAATCAGTTGTAAGTCACTTCCTTTGATATTTGGTATGTTTTCAAACATTTTTTCAATTAAATATTTTTGTTAGTTAGGGGAAGTTGAATCTTTTGTTAGTTCGGAAAAGTTGATTCTTTTGTTAATTAGGGGAAGTTGAATCATATGACTTTTTAATAAATTATTGTTGGAATATCTGAATAACCACAACAGCTTTTTTCTTTCGAGATTTAATCACATTGACGATTTCATATTTTTTAATAGAAAGAAATAAGAAAATTTATTTTTAACTTAATTAGATATTTTAAGATTATTGAAGATATTGTTTAAAACTTCAACCATATAAACTGATAGACTCGCCGTAAATAAAATATTTTGAAGCCAACCATCTTTTAGTGCGTGACGTTACGTTTGGGCAAAACAAAACGCAATACAAACGAAATTAAGCTATAAGAATAGAAAACTTTTTGTTAAATGTTAAATTTTGTTGTAAACTTTATTATTATAATTATTATTATTATTATTTAAAATATTATTAAATTTATTATTTGTATCAATTATCAATTTAATGCATTCTTAGATTTCTTAGAATAGAAAACGTAACAGTTAATACAATTTTATGTGTTTTATTATCCATTACATTAATACAAACAATAACTTTTTATTGATTCGAAAATAAAATTTGCTTTGTTAATACACTTTGTATACGTTTATTATGTCGTAAATCGTTAATCGAGTCAGCTTTGTGGTGCAATCTTATCTTTAAATATTTAGCAATAATAATTTTATAATTTCTGCACCACTTTCGTAATTAAATTGCAGACAACGCTTAACAATATTAGCTTTTTCGCAACCACCTAAATCATCAATTAAAAAATGTACAACAGGAAGTTTCCAATGTCCATTTACACAGTTTATTATAAAGACTAAAGCTTCTTTTGTTTTGGGTAAACTATCATTATTAAAATCAGCACCATCAATAAATTTTACCAGAAAATTTATCGCCTGTCCATTCAATTTTTTTTCAAATGGCCATTTCATCAAACATCAATGAACACACAAAACGTTAATCAATTTTTTGAGCCTCTTTTACTTTGCTATGAAGAGTAACTAAAGCTTCTTTACAAAATCCAGGGGAACAGTCGACACTTGCATACCATTTTTGTATAGTTCCTGGATGAAGAAGTGCATTAATAAATGTTTTCCTAACATAACTATATGCTCAAGTAAAATAAAAATGTAATGTTATAGCAAAGCTTTGTTATTCTGATGGGTAATGCTTTTTAACTTTTCTTGTAAAACTCGGCAAAATAACTGTTTTGTAGACTCAGACATAGCTCTCTAAAGTTAAATAGATTAAATAAATATATTTTTAGTTACAACATTATATTTATACTTGAAAACCCAATCAAGTAAAATTGGGCATCATTGATTGGGGTATCAAGAAATAGATGATAACATAGTAAAAAGACAAACAGAATATGTAAATGATACACAACCCAAACACACACACACAAGTTATCACAACAACATTACAATCATAACAACAATTATTACTGTTACAACAAATACAATATTTAACTCATCGCTATTCCTACCGTAATTGTGATGAACTAAATTTTTCCCTAACTGTTATCTAATGATTAATGCAGTAAATTAATCATAAAACTTACTAAATTAAAACCATATTTCAACAGTAGGTTGACTAAAACAAATTAATCCCAAAGGTATAACTTAAATAAGTAACAAATATTTAAAATAATTAAATAGAAAAATAAAATAAAAAAGTCACAAATATAATTATGTTTAACAACTACTCTTATTAAAAACTATATATCGCGACGTTAGAATTATCTTGTTTTAAGTCCATGTTTTTGCAAACTGAGAAAATCGATGTCAAAGTTTGAGTTTGTTTGCTGCTAAGTTGAAAAAATTATTTGGGAATTAAAGATTTTCTTTAGATTTATGATTGTTCCGTTGTTTATTTTTAAATAAAAAAAACTTATAAAAATTTCGCTAACGCCCATATTTTCCCACCCACTTTTGGAGATATAACAAAATAACTTTGGTATTTTGTAAGATACAAAAATGTTATTTTGTTACATCTTATATATTAAATATATTAACTACATTTTTTAACGAAGATATGTTGAAAATTGATGAAATTTTGTTCTAGGTAGTCATTCTTCTTACGCAGTGCTGTTGCACCCCCACGCCCCTAAATTAGGGTTGGTTGGGACCCGGCGAATCTATGGGAACTCTTTTTAAAGTAAAAGGAGTTTTTTTTTTTGTAATACCTAAAAATGGAATTTTTTAAAATTTATTTTGAGAGGGGCTCCGACCCACTAGCTATTGCACTGTTCTTACAAGTTTGTTTGATACCTGTTCGCGCCGGCTCTGAACAAGACTAAGACATCTAATTTAAAACAGAACACTTCGCTACATAATAAAAAAAGGGTAATATATAGCGTATAGAAAAGGGATGAAAAATATTTATCAAAGAAATAGCTTTTTTTAAATTTCCTATCAATTATTTAAGTCTTACAGATATTAACACAACAATTAAACTAATCTAATTACAAACATTATGCAAGATGAACTTGATTTTATTTTAAGAGTTTAAGTATTTATTAAAAACTATTATAAATAATAAGCTAAATAAGAAATTTTATCAAGATTTCTAAATAATAATAATAATAATTATATGTTTTATATATCAATACTAAACAAATAACAGAGAAAGTCATATATAAAATCACTTTATTAATGCTTTGTAAAATGCAATAACAACATCAGGCATGTATGAATACATGGAAATGATATCATTGGCTTTTTCAGCAAATAAAGACTGATAAGGAGCATGTAAACAAGCTGCCATTGGTATATTTGTCTTTAATGGTTTGGTAATAATGCTTGATGCTGCTCGCTTGACAAACTTATTAATACGAGCTTGTGAATAATTGTCTGAAAAAAAGGTTTTAAAAAAAACATGGTATGGCAGTCCGTTTCGATAAACAAGATTTTTAACTTTTGTATAAGGCACTAACTTATAACTTGAAAAACCAGCAACAACTGAAAAATTCTTCACATCTATTAATTGCATTTGGTAAACAGAGAATGGTTTTTTACAGTTTACATTTTTAATAGCTCTTTCTAGTCCAAGCGGACTAAATATTTCTGCAACAGAGAGAGATTTTTCAATTTGACTATGAAAGTTATCACATTCTTGAATGCTAGAGTGACCTGGCTCGCAGAACTTTTGCTCAATGACTTTAATTTGTGGGTATCGTATAATAAATTCACATAAAGCTGCTGACATGAAACTATTGTGGTACACATGAATCGAACCAAAGTATGAACTTATTTATGTCAAGGTCATCCATGATTTTCAGAAGCAGACATGTTACAGCACTGGCAAGATCATTTCCTCCACGACCAGCCATAGCTTCATGCCAAAGGACGCAATAACCTTTCTTGTTAAGCGAACAATGACCAGTTAAGTTATAATTTGAAAGTTTCCGTTTATTATTAAAGATTCCAACATTAGCCCGAGGCAAACTTAAAACATTTTCAAGATCAATACAAACAACTGCAGTTTTAGGATCAGCATTTTGACGATCTTTTTCACGTTCAGTTTTGGTATCATTCCTTGATATTATGTGCTTATTATAACTATCTGTCTGCTCATTGCTTGCATTAACAATGTTGCAATATTCATAGCATGTGTCACATAAATCTTTCTTTGGTTTTTGAAATTCTATGTTGAACTCGTGATTGAAGATATAACGATACATATGTTCTTTTACTGGTATATAGTCATTTTCATCACAACATATTTTAAAAGATCATACAGTTTACCTATATTGAGTGATCCTTCCATATACTCTTTAAATATCTTTTTCCTGCAATAATGGGCCTCAATTCTTGGGAAAAGATTTATATGGTCTCGTACAACTTTTTTAGAATCTTCCGGTGAGCTTTTTTTTACATGTCTTCCAAATTTTGATTGCATTGGCATTCCAGTAGTTAAGTATTTATTAGATTTGTGAAAGTAAAATATTCTTTGGCTACTAATATTCAATGTTGAAAGATAGTAGGATTTACAAACTCTATATTGTGTATTAGAAACAAAGAAGCTATAATAATAAGCTATAATTTTTCTTCTCGAACTTTCACCAGCAGCTGTCCGACAGCGTTTTTTCTCTAGTTTTTCGGTAGTTTTTGAATAAAAATGTTTTTTACCGTTATCATCTAAGGTCCAAAAGTTATCAAATATAACTTGACGCTCGATCTTATTTATATTAGTAGGGCATTTGAACTTACAATTTCTGCAACTTTTTAGCGTTGCGATAGATCTTTCAGGCACTGGTTTACCTTTTGAATTTTTATAAGCTTTACCCGACTGACGTTGCATTTTTTCTTATATTTTGTTTCCAATTACTCGTATCAGCTTTACGTTTTCTAGATGTTCCACTATGGGGTGACCTACGAGAAGGTGTAATACCAAGCGACTCTAAAGATTAAAAAACTCCATTACCTTTTTTACTTGATTATCTAGGATGCATAAATAATAAATTATTTTATTTTTTATGCATTTTGGATAATCAAAATAAATAATTGGCAAAATTATAACGCTAATTAAGTGAAAAAATACCTTCGTTTTGATTTAGAGCTTGTTCCATTTTTTGGTCAATATTTTTAGTTGCCATTTTGAAAATTACAATAACAACAAAATTATTCCGTACAAATATGTAATTGTAAATATATGATTGGTTGATCGGAGATAAAATAAGATAACATTTTCAAATTTGCTTATTTAGGAGATAGAACAATGCAATATGGCATGCAACACCGTATTAAAATTTTTATATGTTTTCTATATAAATAAAATAGAAAAACATAGTGCAAAACTATTCAAAAACTATAAAAACTCGATTTTTTCAAAAAGTGGAGATGGAACAAAATAATTCTAACGTCGCGATATCTTACCATTAAGTTGTTGATACTTCTTCAGAAATCATAGTATGATTCATGATTTTGATTCATATCTTTTGATTTAAAATGACGAAAGAATGAACGTAAGTCTTTAATCTTTTTTATTAAACAACAGTTGGATTGCTGCAGCATTTTAATTGCCTTTTATTTAGCAGCAAGATTACTAATAGTTAATTTTAAAAACTTTTTACTATTTTCTGGTGTTTCCATATTATTTTCATCAAATACACCAATTTACCGTTAACCATTGGTGTTAGGATTGATTTTACACTTTCCAACAGTGTTTTTAAAAATATAAAGATGTAATATGTCACAAAAAGTAAACTCAAACATTTACATCAATAAATGCCACTATAAAAGTAATTGTAAAGTATGCCATTGTAAAGTATTTACATTAGACCTACTGTATTGAATTATTGGTGATATTATTGTTTACATTAACGATATAATTATCAACATTATTCTTCCTAAAAATATATATATATTTTTAGGAACAACATGTTGATAATTATATCATTAATGTAAACAATAATATCACAAATAATTTAATACAGTAAATCTAGTGTAACTAATCTTTTTGCAATGAGATATATTGACTTAAAACTTTTAAGTTTACTTTTTGTAACATGTATATTATGTACCTACATATATATTATATGTGTAGGTACATAATATACATGGTACAAAAAGTAAACTTAAAAGTTTTAAATCAACATATGTCATTGCAAAAAGATTAGTTACATTACGCTTATTGTATTGAATCAATTGTGGTATTATTTGAAATAATACTTTGCCTGCTTTTTAGTATTTTTCTAATACTTTTTCATAAAAGTTTTGGGAAATCAAATATAGAGGAAATCTTTTTTTTTAACTTCTTTTGTGAAGTCCAAAGACTTCCTTCATACCAGTGAAATGTTTGCCACATAGTTTAGACAGTTTACTTGAAGTAAAACCATCCCTCCACATAACTTGTATTCATTTTCTCCTTAATTCCAGATCTTTCGAAAAACTACAAACAAAAAAATTGGCATATCAAAATAATATGCTATTTATATTTGAAATATAAGGTAGGATCTTAGCGAAGAATAATTTGTAGCTACTTACACATTAAAAGAATCCCCTTTAGTATAACTTTGAGTGTAATTACATTCAGAACAAGATAAAATCATGATATTTATATACCTATATTCTATTTGAAAATCAAAATTTAAACAAAATAATATATATAATTAATATTAAAACTTTAAAATTGTTAAATACATTAAGCTATTTTCGACCTAAACGATATTATAAGTTGCTGAATGCCCAAATGTGACGTCTTGTGCTAAAAGATGTTTGGTTCAAAATTTTGAGAATATTAATTTACAGTAAAGCGTGTCTAGCAGTTTATATGGTCAAAGGTTTATTAAGACATTATTAAAACATTTAGCGCATGCACATATATTAGAATTTCATTAAACATGCAGCAAAACTCTGTTTGCCAAAATACGCAAAAATTTGTTTTAAGATTGGTGTTGATGAAAGAAAAATTCAATCTGAAACTTCATTGCTGCGAAAAACTTAATCTGATTCTTCATGCCGCGAAATTCCGTTTCCCAAACATGCGAGATCTTATTGTAAATCTAGTTGATCAAGGTAAAATCTGAAGATTCATCGTTAACAGGAGTTAATCGAAACACAATACAATCAATTTTAGGAAGGTACAATCAAACGAATTCAACACGTCCTGGTTCTAAAGGTGGCGCTCGTCAAGTTATTTATAATGATGAGATTAGAAGAAGAATTAAAGAACTTATAAACATAATACAACGACAACTATAATTAAAACTAAATATGCTTTAAATGTAAATTTATCAATTTCAACTGTCTGGAGATGGGTAACCAATCTTGGATACACATATAAAATTACTCAACGAATTATGAAAGAAGAAACAACAATGATGTAAGAAATCTTCGAATTGAATATATTAGGTGGTACTCTTAAGTCTTGCCTATTCATCGCTATCGAAATATTGTTTTTATTGATGAAAGTTGGTTTAATTTACACATGTTTTGCAGTCATTCATGGGCAAGAAGAGGAGTAACACAAAACCCGATCATTAGCCCTAGGCAGCGTAACGTTTCGATGATATTGGCCGTCAATGGTTTAAATATTATTCACTGCAAAGCTATCAGAGTGTCAGCCAACACAGTTTTGTTTCATGAAAATGTTGATGAAGTTGTACAAGTTTTGGGAACAGAGAAAGAGTTCGCCCTGATGATGGATAATGTCAGATATCATCATTATGTTGAGATAAAGGGCTCAGAACATTCAAATAAAATATTTGCCACCTTATTCACCATTCTTGAATTCGTGTGAAGAGATTTTTTTTTATCTTAAGAATAACATGCGAAGAAATACGACCCCAGCTGGAAGAAATGAATTAATTATAAGAATGCGTGAGGCATGCTTATCTATTCCTAATGTTAACCTATCTAACTGCTACACACACTGCGAAAGATTTTTCGCAGCGTGTCTTAGGTCAGATGACATACCTTGACAGTAATTGGAAAACAAATATTTTATAAATAAGATAAAATTTTAAATAACTTTAAAAAATTGAATAAAAAAACAATAAAAATATATATTAAAATAAGACCTTTTTATTTTGAATAATATAGAATGCTGAGAATGCGCAAGCGTAAAATATTTGTCAAAAACTGGTAAGATTTTAAATGTTGAGTTTGAAGTTGTTCTACATGTTGGTCAAGTTGTCATTTATTTTGAACTGTATGTTAGATTTATTGATTGTGTTGGATATGATTGTTATATTTTTATTACTTAGTTGCCTGCTTTTGATTGTTTTTGAGTAATTAACTATTTCAGTAATACCATCAACCGCTCCAAAAACTGTACAGTGATCACTAAACGTAATTTTTAAGACAAACCTCCACCTCCACTGCCACCTCCATTAATGCTGTTTTTTTCTGTCTCTAAATAGAGTCTCATAATTGTTTGAAAGAATATCTTTAGTTAGATATGTGTCGTTAATTTTGGTTTCATTAAGCGTTATTATATTTATCAAATTTAAATCTCGTATTGGTTTGATTTTTGTGATGCATTTCGACTTAATTGAGTTATATTTAAATGCAAAATCGATAGTAATTTTTTCCTCGTGAAATCAAAAGAGAGGATAAAGTTATCTAAGTTTTAAATTATGGAAATGTTGCTATTATTATTAAAGACATTATTAACTGAAGTCACTTCGTTAGTATCAAAAGTTTAAGGTTGAATAAATAAAAGATCATTTTCATTTAGTCCATTAGTATAATTAGTTGGGTTTACGTTGTTATTGTTAAGCTGATTTGAATAGTTATATGACGGTACAAAATAAAGTCGTTCTTTAACATATACTTTTTTCAATAGTTGATCCCTTATGCCATAGTAGGGGAGACCGGGGCTAGTTGGCTCGGTTTTTACTCTATGAGCTCTGTAGCCCTAACAGTACATTTTTTTAAAAATATTAAAGTGTAGTCTTAAAGAGTATAGATTAGGGTATCTTATAAAATTTGTATTCATTTATAAAAAAAAATTCTTGGGGCCGTTCCGGACCCTCAAACAAAAAAAAAAATTTGCGCCAACTTACCCCACCACGGGGTAAGTTGGCGCAAACTATAAAAATGATTATTAATGCACTATTAAGTGCAAAACTAATAGAAATTTTTTTAAAATTAATTTTTGCAACAATTTTATCCCAAAATTTAATATTACTTTTAGCTGGTACCAAATATTAGTCCGTATAAAAGCCAAACAGTAACCCACCTTTTATCTGTGGAAAAAAAAACTAAACAAAATTTTTTTTAAATTTTTTTGTAAGAATAAATATTTTCAATATTGTTAAAAATAAAAATAATAAAAAAAAATAATTTTATAAAAATAAATATTTTTTTCCATAGTAAATGCTATGAGCCAACTTACCCCGTGAAAAATTTGTCAACTTACCCGAAAAGCTTTTTTTTTAATAAACAGTCTATAGATACTGAAAAACGGCAGCTTTGAAAAAAAAGTCTGACTGGATATAGTAAACCAATTGTGACTGGAACTTTTACAATAATTTTTTTTTCATACGACTAAATATTTTCTTTGTAAAGTAAAAAGGAAGCCATCAATATATTAAATCCAAGCCTCAAAGTTGCCAGTGCATCCCTTCCTCCAAAGGCCTTTATAGCCATTTTCTATTTAATAAATGTTATAACTTTTAATTGATAAGTAAAAATATTCCATTCAAAATTTGCTAATAAATACACCATAAAATTAAAAAAGAAAATTTTTTAAAACAGATGGATTGAAAAGAAAATTAAAAGACAAGGAATAGTTAGGGAATTCAGGTGTCTGCAAAAAATATACGCCACCTTTTTAAACTAAATTAGAAATTAAAATTAAAAGAAAAAAAGTATAGATCGAGGTATTAATATCCGATATGCTATGCAAGGAATTATTAAATTGTATGTACCTTACAAGTATCTAAGCTATTTTTAAGTAAGTTTACAACTATGTAAGGTGTTACAGCTTCTATCTAAACTTTTTTTTTTTATTCTAATATAGTTTATGAAGGTCATTTCTTTTGAGTAAAAAGACATTTTTACTTAATAAATATATATGGTGAATGAAGTATTATCCCAGTGGGTACGCGTCGTCCGGAGGTTGTCCGTAAGACGTCTCCTGGACGTCCAGACGTCCATAAGACATCCGACGTACGTCCCTTGGACGATGCATGCCCACTGAGATATACCTGTCTCCAAACCATTATAGAATGTTATTAAAGAATACAATAAAAAAATGGTATATGGTATTAAGGTTTCTCCTTGTATGTATTAAAACAATCTGCAAATGTTCAGGCTTACCACTAAACAGCCATTTCTTAGACCTCTTAGAATATTAATGTCAATAACATAAAATTATTAACATAGAAAATTTGTATTAATGAAGAAGGTATTTAATCTCAGAGTTATCAAAAAAAGCCATTTGTTGCGTATAATAATGCAAGCATTTCGATTACCTTTTTATCACAATATGTTTTATTTTAAAGTTTTACTTCTTCTTTATCAAACTCTTCTATTGATGGCATAGACTTATTGTGTGGAGGATATTCCAACATTTGTATCACGTTCACCACTATGAATCAATGATGCTAATGTATTTTTGATCTGGGTTTGGTTATCCGCTAATTTTTTTATTTTCATAAACAGCAGTTTGAAACCATAAAAAAATAATTCAAAATGTTCATACTTATAACTAATTTGTTTATTGCCAGGCTTTACAAAATGTAAGGCTAGTTAATAAGAAAAATACTATGATTAACTTAAAATATTATTGTAAATTTGACTTTAGGGGATCCCAAACTGCCAAGACATGTTGTGTTCTTATTAAAGAGAAAAATAAAAAAAGTTTTAGCTGACTTTTTTTTCTTTAAAAGAAATGAATAAATGTATACCAAAAAAAACTAACTTTTTTGTTTCATTCGAAACTTGCCATCTCCGTTTTGTTATAGGCCAAATAGTCCTCATAATATACGCCAAATCTAAAGACTATTATTTATTGTAGCGCGTTTTGTTTCTAAGAGTTTTAGTCAGAGGCGTACTAAAATAACAGGTTTTCTCATTGTATACAACGGCATGAAAAATGTGGAGGATTATGTTTCTTGGTTTGATGCTCTCAGCTATTAGAATAATTTTTTTATTTAAGATTTAAATATCAATTTAAAAATTATTTATTTTGATTAGTATATTTATTTAAGTATAATTAATCAGAGGCTGTGGAGGTTGTGGTTTCATTATTTAAGTTTATTACTCAAAAAGCAGAAACTGATTAAATAAAAAACTAAAAATATATAGACTAAGTAGAACGCTTACTCTAGACCGTTGTTCACTAAATAATTTTTTTTAGTCTTATAAAGAAGTCAATTTTTTCATTTCAAAAACTTTTAAAAAACAGTAACTCTTGTTTAGCCCCATATCAGTGCGCGTCAAAATATTGCGAGAAGACAGCAACAAAACGGCGAAACTTATACTAATGTTAAAATCATTTCCAAAAAAGACAGTCAAAAAATAACCTACAAAAATAAAAGATAATAAAAATACTTTTATATATTTATGTATAATGAAACATTGACAACAAGAGTTAAAAAGTAAAAATATAAATTAATACTTTTAACCAAAATATCATCAAAAGTTAAAATCCAAACATTTTATATACTCCAACAAAAGCTAACATAACATTTTTAAAGCTTCTTTGGTTTCTTGTTTGACGCAGGTCAATGCATTTAACAATAATTGTTATATTCACATACATGTAAATAATATATTTGTAAGAATATGAAAATAATTTCTTGTAATTATGGTGACATTATAAATACATGCAATATACAAGAATAAACAGGACATGAAATATCGACAAAGGTCTGATGTGCCAATGTAATTGAACAAAATGTATCTTACTTTTTTTATTCTATAATAAAACTCAATTTCACCAGGTTTTTCAGTTATCCTATTGTTTCGTATACACTTTAATAAACGCACGAAATTAAAAAGTAAAAAAATCCCATCAGTTGTTAACCATGGAGATCAGCAATCAAATCTTTTGAAAAATACTTGATTTTCTCTATTATTATCATTAATTATACCATAACTTTTCATTAGCCTTCTTAATTTGGTCGATTAGGATAATAGCTTGATTATATACAAAATCCGAGCCTAAATTTTTTACTTGTAACATTTTATCTAAATATTTTGGTCCCCCATAAAAACATACAACTATGAAAGCCAATATAGCTTTTTGCAAGATTCAATCCATCATTTAATGATTTATCAAACAACTGTTCCCGGTGATAAGTTAGCATATGTTTTAACATAAACTTTAGCTAGTAATATTATACATTGTTTTTGACCTATGTTGGGTTTTGAAAAAACACTACAAATAAAAGTATAACGATTGATATAACACATATAATTTCAAAAGTGAAACTTTTGAAATTATATGTGTCAGGGTAGCAATACTAAAAAGTTGAAAACGATTTCTTAATTGATTTTATATACTAAGCGACCGTGCAAAATATTCAAAAGCTCGAACAATAACCTCATGTTAATATTTTTACTCAAGAATATTTCAAGAATTTATGTTACTCATGCTTTCTGTGGATTAATTTTTTCAAGTTCTACAAATTTTGAAAATTGAAAAAAGAAAGTTCATCTTTTTTTATTGATCTAACAGAGCATTCAGCTTGTGTTATTCTTCTTTTTTCTAGTAGAGGATTTAGCACTAAACACTCGAGAATTAATTCTAATACACAAGTGGATTTCGAGGTCTTTCTCTTCTTTTACTGTAATAACTTGGAAGTTTGATGGAAAATGTTTTCCACGAACTACAGTATCATGTTTATCTGATAAATTTTATTTTGGTATTGCTTTCACTCATCCCTGATGTTCTTATGGATACCTTGGTAATCTGAAAGTGGTTGTCTTTTCGTTTACTAAGTCATAGTTTGAGTGACAACCAGCAACATTTTCAAGTCTTTCGATAAGTATACAACTCCTCCTAAGTAACTTTTACGGCTAACTAAATCATCTTCCACATTTTTGTGCTGTTGAGATATAAAGATGATAATGTAATTAGAGTAGGTAATGTAGTTTTGCTTCTGCTTAACAGATTAAAAAGTGTCTGACAGTGCTGCAGTATTTTCTTTATCTTGTTTTGGAATATTGGGCCTAATTCTTTTTATAAATGAATTAAAAAAAGATGACGACTATATGTGAAGTCTGGAAAATTCTCTTCTTGGCAGTGCTTTTTATTTATGTTAACAATCTTAAAAGACTCCTTCTTGTTCTGCAATTTCTTAAACTCTTAAACCAGACTTAAAATGTGAGGATTTTTTTTGGAAAAACAAAAAAAATATTCAACTCTAAAACCCTAGACAATTATTAAATGTAAATTAATAAACAATATCTAATGTAAATTAATAAACAGTTTTAAATTTTTCTTAGAATTATTATTTATATAGTGTGGACTTGAGGGAGAAAAAAAAGTATATTAGTTGTAAAAGTTATGTAACTTGCTATGCGCTATAAGAGTTGATGAAATTAAAGACGAAAAAAATCACTTATGAAGTACCTTTGCAAAATAAAATATAGTTTCAGTTATTGAAAAAAAAAGTAATTTTAATTTTCTTGTAAAACAATTTTAGTAAATTATCATTATATAATAGAATATGATTATTATATGTAATATTTTAGAATTATTATTTAGAATAATTATAAAATATAATAATATCCTATTATGTTACAATATGCTGAATTACTGAAAATGT
Source organism: Hydra vulgaris (assembly GCF_038396675.1). NCBI lineage: Eukaryota > Metazoa > Cnidaria > Hydrozoa > Anthoathecata > Hydridae > Hydra > Hydra vulgaris. Next base: position 48,125,358 of record NC_088934.1, on the reverse strand, counting down.
ATATTTATATATACATTTGTCATTGAGTTTTAATTTAAACATAAATAAATTGATTATATGATGAGATAGAGAATTATATTCTTCACGAACCAAAAATAACCAATAAAATCAAAATCTAACATAAAATACTGTAATAAAATACGTTATGCTAATAAACGCTCGCTTTGTTTGCTATATAGTATGTCGGCAACTTTTAAGATCACTTGATCAAAAACTATCTATATTCTTCGGTATTTAATTAACGACATTATACTTCGAACGTATATAACGACGTCCAACGGACGCAATTGAAAAAGTACCCCTCCGCTCCCGGTTTAATGACGTATCATTTAAATCGGGGATGGACGGAAAGAATTGTAACGTTCTCTGGGTGTCTTGTGGACAACGTATGACCACTGGATTACCTGAAATGAATGATTTAACCGTGACATCATATATTTGCCAAATTTTATCAGCTCCTCAATCTGAGTTGTTATTTTTTTTAGTTTTTAAGTTGCTCTAAGAAAACCAAAAGGTCTTATCACAGAGCACTGCAAAAAAGTTCTTGCCTCCCCCTTAAAAAACGTCGTTTATCTGGCCAGAGTTGGCATCGAACTTCGAACCTTTAGGGTCTTAGGCAGCACTCTAACCACTGCGCTATAACTACTAACTGATTTTTAATATATTAAGTTCTAGTCTTTCTGATTTTTGTTGCATATTTATGAAATTAGCCTTGTTACTCTGGTATTAAAAGTTATAACTTTCTAAAATCTTAATAAATAGTCCTGTAAAAACTTAATGAAAATAAAAACCATTGAATAGAAACGTCAATGTGAAAAAGCTCTTTAATATTAAAGCCTTTTAACTAAAATAATATTTTTTGACAATATTAACTATATATTTATTTACACAGACATCTTTAAAGCAATAGATCTTTTAATTGAACATGTTTACAATGCTTTAATTAATCAACTAAATTCTTGACTAATTTATCATAAAAAAAAAGAAATTAACTGTTTTAAAAAATGTTTACATAACATTTTTGTGCATTTGGAATTTACTTCATTAAAGAAAAAAGAGTGAAAAGCAAGGTCCAGAAATGTTACGAATGGTGCAGGAACTTTACGTAAGGTCCATAAACGTCACTATTTGATATCTAATGAGATAATATTTGAGTTTAAGCAAACTTATCTTCTCAAATTAACGTAAAATCGTGTAAACATATTCAAAACAAAACATTGATGTTTTATCAAACATTGTTTCACATCGATGTGTAAATATCAATGTGAAAAATAAATGACACAAAAATTTTTAAAAGAAAACTCTCAATTAATAATCTCAAGAATCTCAAATATTATAAGGGATAAGATCAGCGCCGTGCTGTAACTTTTGGGGGCCCTGTGCAGAAACTAAACAAAATTTTTTTTCTTTTAATTCGTAGTAATTTATGGTATTGGAAAAGTTTTTCTAATTTATTTAATAGGGGGCCCAGTGCGATTGCACTTGTTGCACTTGCGATAGTACGGCGCTAGATAAGATTAAGTTTATTTTGTTTAATCTTACTTGAAACTTCATTATTTTTTCAAAAGTGATATGATCAAAACTAATTGTTTGAATTTTTTAAGTGTTGTTTATTTAATTCATGCCAATTTAAAATAATTCATTTAGTCTTGTTTATTAAACTATGTTATTTTTTATTGGTAAAAATTATTGTAATTCTTTTTTTTTTTTTTGGAGGGGTGGGGTGGGTTAGTTATTTAGGTGTTACAAAAAGTCGTAGTAGTCTTATCACAGTCCTGCGCGGAATCGAATAGAACTAGGAAAATCACACTTTATTTCTTATCAATGATATATAAGGCCAAAGTCGGATTTGAACCACAGACCACCAGATTTAAATCCAGAACTCTGACCACAACACTACGGCTGCATAGCATTTAAGTACCTCTGCAAGTAAATCAAGATTTAAATACAATAAGATGAAGCTCGTCTGCAAGCTAACCAAGCAGTCTGCATCGATGGTCTGACGGCATTTTGCGAAAAAGGTTATAAGAAACTAAAAGCCTTTCTATAATATAAAAATAGTTCAAGATAGAAAAAAATTACTTGTCTTATCAGTTCAAGTTTTCAATGGTTTAACTTTAGTTTAATCCGTAGTCAAATACGCTAATAATTTTCTCGATTTGTTAAATAAAGCTAATATTTCAAGTTTTTGTAGTTTGACATTGTTTCTATATTTTTATTTAAAATAAACTCTTTTTTTTTTATTATTATTTTACATATGTTAATTCTCATGTAATATATCAAAATAATACATAAACTAGAAATAACAAAAAAATAACAACTATATAAGTAAATTTAAAGAGCCCCAGGTTACACTAAGTCATTTATATACAAATCTAAAGTTATATAGAAATGCAAATATTCTACTTAATTATACAACCACAAAATTATGTTAGTATAAATTATGCATTTACATTGATATTTAAGCAAAAGCATTTTAGATAAATATATAAAAAAATTAAATCCAATCAAATTTTTTTGAATTTATTATAATAAGCCAAGTTTATATATAACTAATTTGAAACATTCTTCATATTAAGAGTGTAATAATTCGGTATCGTATTTCTAAAACTGGTTTATTGACAACTTGATGTAGAAACTTTACTGTCCATTGATATGGTTGAAGCAGATACTTAACTGTTCGTCAAGATAGTTGAAATAATTGTTTTGCGTGAATAAATTGAAAAATTAGCAAACTTTTTACCACAAAAAAAAACCTTCAACTGTTGTTTGAATTTTATATCTACTACTGAATAAATTATGGGGTTGACAGCGGCATGAAGACCGTAGGGTATATCGGAAAACATTTTGAGAAACCTTATAATTTGCGCATTTTTTATGTTATTAAGATTATATTGGTCGTTGATAATCCAATAGATTCGATTAGGTAAAACCAAGATTGCAAATAATACTAAAATTGATACAAATATCATCATAACATTCTTATTGTTTCGATATCGAGATTTAAGTTGCTTATCTCTTAAAATGTTATTGTCTTGATATGATCTTTTTAACCGCACCATTATGACGCCGTATAACACAGCAAGAGAAACTATTGGTAAAACATAATACAAAACAAACAATGACCATGTGTAAATGCGCGACTTATCCTTGCTCCAAACTTCTACACATGTTGTAAATTCCCCTTCCTGAAGCACAACTAAGGGAGGTATAACAGATCCGATTCCCACCAAAACATTTAAATATATAATAAAACGCAGTCTGTTTGCACTTAATAATTTACTAAATGGTAGCATGATGACAAAGAATCGATCTATTGCAATTATGACTATAAATCCAACAGCAATGTTTGCAGTACCAGCCAATGATGCGCGTAGTAACTTGCACATATTTAGACCGTATACCCATTTGCAAGTCCATGTTTGAGGTACACTCATCAAAAATAGAACAGCAGCAAATGCAAAATCAGCAAGCGCAAGACCAGATATTAAATGTCTAAATCTCGAGGAATCTTTTCGGTTCATAAAAGCAAAGACAATTACTAATCCATTGCCTAAAAGTCCGAGAACCGAAGATATAATATTTGCAATGGCTATTCCTGTGTTACTTACAGAATCACACTTAAACTTTATCGATACAGTTGTTATATTTAAAAAGTCACATAATGGCTTCATCATAAGCAATGTACACGAGCAGTTCTGTGTCGAAATTTTAAAAGTCTTACAAATTTCGAGCAGAGAGAGTTTTGAAATATCAATACCAGATTTTCTATTTGCCTTATGAGAAATGAGTTTATGTGTTGTTGATTGCCATGCCGATGTCATAAAATTTATTGGTGTTTGGTTTTCAATGATTCCTATTGCTATTACGCTGCTCATCATAGACACCATCATTAAGACCGCCAAAATAATAGTTTTGCTAATCATTTTTATTCTAAAAATAATTGTAATTATACATTAATAAACATAAACAAACTTTTTAAATTAGAATAACAAGAATAAATTGAGTAAAAGTTATTTGTCGAGCAAGTAAAAAATATTTTGTGTTTTTTAGCCCTAGTACTAAAAATAATAAACTTTAAATATAATTAATTTCATTAGATAGAGTAACTCATTGTAATATTTTGTTAGAAAAAGAAGAAGAGAATATATATATATATATATATATATATATATATATATATATATATATATATATATGTATATATATATATATATATATATATATATATATATATATATATATATATATATATATATATATATATATATATATATATATAGATAGATATATATAAATATATATATATATATATATATATATATATATATATATATATATATATATATATATATATATATAAAAGAAGGATACTCCCATATTGTTTATTTGGTTGACAAAAAAAATATACATCATTTTTTTTTAGTTTTAATTTACTATTTAATTCAATAAACATAAATACATATATATATATATATATATATGTATATATATATATATATATATATATATATATATATATATATATATATATATATATGTATATATATATATATATATATATATATATATATATATATATATATATATATATATATATATATATATATATATATATATATGTAAATGTACATGTACCTTATGTAATTGGTGTGCTTTTAGGCATAGACATAATGTCGTTTAAAATGTTAATATTATACTAATCAAACCTAACAAAGAGAAATAAGTTACGCAATAATGATTAAATGAATGCTATGCTAATGAATTTAATATCAATAACAAATTTGAACCGGGGATCACTAATATTATTAACACCATGTTATGTATAAGATAATTAAAAAAGAAAGTTTGGTTTTTAAAAAAATTGCTTTGATTATTTTTTAGCTAAGCATTAATATATTTAATTCAAATATACTTATAAGTTTTATACTTGTTTTCATTTCTTTAGGCATATTGCTTTTTATTTACATTCCCTGTTTTTTGTAATTCATCTTTATTTTCCATAGTACCTACAAACTGTTTTTGAACATATTTTGATTAAGATAGGAAGTAAACTGACATGTATATTTCATTACCGTAGCATCAAGGCATTTTCATTATACGGGAACATGCCCACGTCAGAAATAACGCAATAAATTGTAAGTTAGGCTGATCTTCAGTAAACGGTCTATAAGTGCTTTAATAACCTATAAATCTATGTTTAAACTAAATATATTTACATATTTAGTTTAAGCATACTTTGATATATATATATATATATATATATATATATATATATATATATATATTATATATATATATATATATATATATATATATATATATATATCTATATATATATATATATATATATATATATATATATATATATATATATATATATATATATATATACTCATGTCATTTAATTTGAAATCTATTTCTCTATGCATTGAAATAATAAAAAAAATCTAACAATAAATTGAGCTTCAGTACAAATATTCCGAATTCCAAAGATAAAATGCTTTACAAGGATGTTCGTATTTTCCTGCAACATTTATGGTCACGTTATATCAAGATTAAGTTTAAGATAAAAAAAGAAATGCTTATAATCTATTTTTAATTTTTAATTTATAGGGTGTACCAGGTTTTTACAAAGAAGTACGCAGCTCTAAAATCAAATAAAACATTCGTTTTACATATTTTACATAAAATATTTTACATAAAACTAATTAATCTTTATCATCAAACGTTCTATATTGTAAAACGTTTTTTTTCGTGTAAAAAATTGGTTAAAGAGCCAAAGAAAGGATTTAATAATAACCAAAAAAAAAAATATTTATATATAAAAATCGTCTCCAATACTATAAAGGACTTGAGGAGTAATAAATAACTTAAAGGCAAAACAAAACAAAGAAGAACTAAAGATAATAAAGAATGTGAGAGTAAATGATTTTACCAAATACTGTTAATAATAAATAATATTACTCTTTAAGGTTTTTCAGTTTCGTTAAAACAATAAATTTTTCCGCATGGTTTAACTGCAGCATAAATTATACCAATATTAAACTTGGTGACTTTACAAATTAATAATCTTTTGACAATTTTTTTAGACGGCGATGTTGCAAAACTTGTCCAGAGATAGGGTTTGAACTAGGGATCCTTTGTTTCTGAGGCAAGTGCGCTACCACTGCACCACGGCTGCTCTAAATATTACCAAGTGGTGACATCACAAATTTAAAATCTTCTGACAATTTTTTTACACATCGATCAATATGACAGCGATCAAACTGGATTTGATTAGAAATGTAAAAGCTTTTAAAAATTTAGACATTTTTAGAACTATAATTCTATTTACACTTTCTAAATTCTTCATTTTACAAGAAATATTTCTGGCTATTTAAAAATTTTTTAAATAGCCAAAAAACGCCCTCTTTTTAAAAAAGAGGGTGTTTTCTGTGAGTGTTTCATGTGGATGTTTTCACTAAGAAAAGCTTTAGGTACTATATTTACAAATTTAAAAAAAAAAGTTCAAGTAGTACGGAAAGCTGGAAATATATTCATTTGGTTCAAAAGTTAACTAAATAGTCAAACGCAGTTGGTTTGTGTTGTGGCTGAGGGTGAAAGAAAATCATTTAATTTGTTTAACATATGCGGAATTCCTCAAGCATCCATATAAGGACCTCTTTTTATTTATTTATAGTAATAATCTGTTCAAAGCATAAAACCTTAACAATATTATGCTGGCTCATATAAAAACACATTTTTTATAAGTAAGTTTAATTGTGATCGGACATGTTTTTTCTTTTCTTCGCGTGGATAAATTTAAGAAATTTTAAATCTACAAATTTATTTATTACTTATATATTTAAAAGTTAACATTAATAAAATGAGCAAATCAACTGAATATGTCTCCGTTGTAATGATGAGAGAACTACTTAATAATCAAGAAGAAACCATAATGTCGTTTTTCAAAGAAACACTGAAAGACTTAAATTTAAAAATTGAATCTCTGCAACATTATATTAACAATTTAAGTAATGAACTTCAAGAAATAAAAACTGGTATGAATTTTGTTTAAAACAATCGATTACACACAGATAATATAAAAGCTTTTCCAAAAAAGTAAAATATAGTTTGACTCGGAGTTTGAACCAGATATACTTGTTTGAATAACTAAAGCTACCTTTAAAAATGTTAAAATCAACATCTTTACTTAAATAAAATGAGCGTAGTTTAATTTTCTTTTTAATTTTTGTTTTAGTTGCACAAAGACTGTTTTGCCACAGAACACCGCGAAAAAGCATTAACTAGAAAGTTAATGCTATATTCCTTACCGATAACGCAAAATATGGCCAGAGCTCGCTTCGAGTCCTGGATCACTTGGTTATAAAGCAAGCGCTCTAACAACTACGCCACGGCAGTTATAATTTCATTCTGGCAATTATAAAAGATTAGAAAGCTGTACTATGGTCTGATCAGTTATCAATCTAACAGTCATTGATCATTCTGACCAACTATCACCTCATTATGCTAAAACTGTCTTAGTATTCCTTGACTTAAAAAGTTGTGTTCATGAAAAAGGTACGTAGGATCAATTATAATCTATATAATTTATAATCATTTATATTAATGAGAGTGTCATGGACCGCAGAGAGGTTGAAAAGTAGCCAGAAAAAAACTCATAAAAACCAAGTATATTTATAAAGTCTTCGTATTTTTTTAAATAAGTTTATTGACGTTTTATTAGCATTTATAAACGAAACTAAAATTTTTATTTTTATTTATTTTTATTTTAATTTTATATGGAATAAAGACTGTCTCTTAGGGGGCAGAGGGGTATCTATAATCCCAAAAAAATTTTAATTCAAAAATTAGTTGGCCTGCATTTGGCAAGTCTTTATATTATCCCAACTTGCAAAAAACAGATACTTCACCCCTTCTCCCTAAACTTTTATGATCTCTTCGGTATGCCCCTGTATGGCTCATTATTTATAAAGCTTCGAAAAAAACCCTGTATGACTCAGCATGTATAAAGTTAAGAAAAAGCCCCATTTTATATCACAAGAATTTCTGCAATAATTTTTTTCATTTCTGGTATGATTTTTGTTATACATTCTAAGAGTTGAGCATGAGATGCATAAAAGATTTAAATCAATGCTTTTCTTTTTATGTATTTATAGTTTAGTTGTTGTTTACTTATTTTCCTATCATTTGCAAGTATCACTTTTTTTAAAATCTTTTTGTGTCATATATATATATATATATATATATATATATATTTTTTTTTTTTTTCTTCTCTCTCTTTTCTAACATTTATTTCGCTGTTTATACAATTAAAAATAAAATGCATAGAAACGTTTTTAAGAATTTCTATTTATATCGTCATTTTACACATTTTACAATGTTATTTATAAATTTAAACAAATATATATAATTACAAGCTGACTGGGGCAAGTTGAAGTCAAAATGACTAATTATCAAGCCCCTTTGTGAAATACAAAAAAAATACAATTAAATTTTACATCTTCCAATATAACATGAAAGAGTGATTAATAAGTTTAAAAAAAAAAAAAAATTAGGTTAGAAATTTTAGAAGGTTAAAAAAGAACTTAAAGTTAAAAAAAGAACTTAAAGTTAAAAAAAGAAGAAATTTAAGATAAAGTTAAAATATAAAATAACAAATAAAAAATTACAAATCTGCACATGTTCGTATACATATTAAAGACAATAAACAAAACAAAACAAAAATTTAATTCGCTTCATATGCATATACATATTCAATACAATATTAAAATTAAATAAAGTACATAAAAAATTAAAAATACAAAACTATTTCGATTTTTTTTTCAAAAAAATGAGAGAATGTACGTAATGTTTAAATTTTGTAAGTGTTTTTTTATAGTTCTTTTAAATGTAGCAATAGATTTTATTTTTTTCATATTTTTGTCAAGAACCGAATTCCACAAGCGTGGTCCCCGGCATATAGTCGAGAAGTCAGATTTTTTGAGTGATGTTAGTGGGATGTAGTAATTACTCATTGAATGTCTGGGATGTAGTAATTACTCATTGAATGGGATGTAGTAATTACTCATTGAATGTAATTACTCATTGAATGTAGTAATTACTCATTGAATGTTTCATATTTATGATTAGTTCGAGTGAAAATCATAAATTGAACCTTGTGGTACTCCGCACAGAATATTTAATTTACCAGAATCCGGATTTATCACATATTGTTTTCGGTCGGTAAGGTAGCTTTTTATCCAAGAAAATGTCTTGTTTGTTAAACCATAATAAGTTAAAAAGAGGGATGAATAATAAGTTAAAAAGAGTTGAGCAGAGTGAGATAAAAGTACAAAAGGACATATGTCCAGTGAAAAACAAAGAGCCTCAAAGTAGAAAATTACTAAAAAAATAATAAGTATAATGTTGTAAAAATAAGCAATAAAAATAAACAATAGTCGAGATAAGAGTCATATACTGTTGTATTACTAAATTGTCGTTAGTGTCAAGTGTGATGTGTAGACAATATCAGTGATGGAGCAAAATTATTCGTTTTATAAGTAGTTATCATGTGGTCTGTATTATTAGGGTGGTAAACATACATTATCGATTTAAGTGTGTCATGGACGTCTCGAGTACAGTATGGATTCGTGCCTTATGGTACAGTATGAACACAAGAAGTTTCGCACAACTTTCCCAACAAAAGTTTTGTCCAACTTTCGCCCGAGACAGGCATCCCAAAAAAAGTTCCACTCTGGGTATACACCCGGGTATCTTGTTAAGGTATCCCATTGTGTTATCCCAAAAGGACTATTCTCAGAGTATCCTGTAAGGACGATTGCCACAGACTTCTGAATTGACACTGGGACCAGAGGACACTTCGTGGGGCTCAGTACAACTTGCATACAATTGTAAGTCACTTTGTTGACATTAGTGTCGATAAGTGCAGTGTTTTGTTGCAGTATCACGAGTGTCCGTGAGATTTGTGAACTGTTTTGAGTTTTAAAGATGTGTATGTAATGTAGACAGTCAATGCAGCGTACTTTGTGTGTGTCTACTGTAATATATTGTCTCGATGGTATGAGCTGTTAGTATAATATTGGTTGAAGGTCATTAAAAATGGTGTAACGTATTTTTTATATTTTAATGACATTTTATATTTTTATATGACATTTTATATTTTATGTGACATGTATTTTACAACAACATGTATTTTAAAAAAATAACTAACTATTGCAACTTGATAATCTGGAAAATTGAAATAAAATTACACCACTATAGTCACAATAACTTGTGTATATATTTAACAAACTAATAATCTGTATATATATTTTACAACTCATAATCTGGGATTGTATAAAATTTTGTTTTAGTTATAAGATTAACTGTGAATATGTCACGTGACTGTAATGAAACCAGGAGTATCTGAAGTGGAGTAGAATTATTTGTTTTCTAAAACAGTTAGCAGGTAGCCTCTAGTCAGTTGAACAGACTGTATGTATAGCATGGCTGACTTTGTGTCGTATACAGTGAATATTTATTAATAAAAATATGTTATAAAGAAAAATTATAGAAGAAAATCAAAATAAATTAAAAAGAGAAAAGTAAAGCGTTAATTCAGGATGTGAGGTGTATGTGCATAAGCATGTGTTTGTTAATGTAGTAGGTTATCTTCTTTGTAGGTTTTGTTAGGTAAATAAATTTACCTAGTGTGCATGTGGTAGTCAGGAAGATAGTCGTTGCTCCGCAGTCAACGCGGAAAATAAATTTTTGTTGTAAATGCAAAGCATTTTAGTGAAGCTGCACCGAGCAGTGAACGCCTTAGGGATGAATAATAAGTTAAAAAGAGTTGAGCAGAGTGAGATAAAAGTACAAAAGGACAGATGTCCAGTGGAAAACAAAGAGCCTCAAAGTAGAAAATTACTAAAAAAATGATAAGTATAATGTTGTAAAAATAAACAATAACAATAAACAATGTTTCAATGACGTTTCTAAAAAGTGTTTTAAAAGGATGTTGTCAATCGTAGTTGCTGAATTTTTAGCTATCCTAGTTGGTTTATCAATAAGTGGGTATATATAAGGGTTGTTCGCCGTAAAAAAAAACTTACAAAAATTTCGCATTTTTATCTTCCGTATTTCAAGTTGCTATTGCGGAAGTTGTACGTGCGCAAATTCACCTTCCGTAATGCATTATAATTTGATTCTTATAAATAAATGATTCTCATACTAAATGATTCTTCAATAATTTATACATATATATCTGATATACATATATGTATATATATATATATATATATATATATATATATATATATATATATATATATATATATAAACACATATATATATATATATATAAAAATATCTATATATAACCTAGAAAGGTTAAGAAAGTTAGAATGCTCCCTCCGCAACATGTCCCTATGCCAGTGTTTATATATGTTTATATTTATTAAGTACAGACTTTGACTAACTTCCTACTCAGTTGTTTATTGCCTTTGGCTTAACAGAATTGGAGTTTTACTATTTTTATTCTCATATATAAAATATTAGGTTCCATTTTAATTGAACTTTAAGTGTTGTTTGGCCGTTGTCAGTTTTTACTGAATCTTGCAAATAAATTATCACTACCTCTCAGACTAGCTACAGCTCTGAATCTTTCAGCGCTTGTCAAGTCCTGGGGAGCTTCTATGTTAAAAATTTTTCCAGGTGCAAAGACCCGGGGAAGAGTCGTATTGTACGTACCTGTTTTTTTGCGACAAAATCTCGCAACTAATTTTTTACTTCTCTCCAAAACAGCTAAAGCTTTAAAACTTTCAGCAGTTGCATAGTCCCAATAACGTTGGGATGTTGAAGATCAAAGCATTTTCTAGGGCCAATGGTACAAGGGACAACAAATGCTCATCCCACCATAACTTTTTTTATTTATTAAGGAAAACATTTAAGAAAAAATCTTTGAAAAGGATGTGTTTAATTTTTTTTTTAATTTACTTGTTGTTATTGAGGTAATACAAGCAAAGCAGCATATAACGGAGCACCTCAAAAATAAAAAAATTGAAACTGACTAAACATAAAATTATATTATTTGAAAACAAGTAAGAGCTATTTTTAGGCATTTTATTATATAATTAAGTTTTAGCATTCATCACTTAAATTAGGTCTTTTTTTGATTTCAACAAAGTAATTGTTTCCCGATTTCGCAATTCCATTTGTATATTAACGTTGTTCAAGTTATCTTCATTATTTAATTCTTATTCATTAAATGACATTTAAAAAGTATATCTTATGCAAGTCTTGATTCTTTATAGAAGTTTAAAACTGAAACTATCAATAACATATAAAAAATTAGTATTTTAATTTTTTTTTTTTCTTTCTATTTATTTCGTCATTTTACACATTTTACAATGTTATCTATAAATTTAAACAAATATATATAATTACAAGCTGACTGGGGCAAGTAGAAGTCAAAATGACTTATCATCAAGCCCCTTTGTGAAATACAAAAAAAAAAATACAATTAAATTTTACATTTTCCAATATTACATAAAAGAGTGAAATTATTAAGTTTAAAGAAAAAAAATTGGTTAGAAATTTTAGAAGGTTAAAGAAAAACTTAAAGTTAAAAAAAGAACTTAAAGTTAAAAAAAGAAGAAATTTAAGATAAAGTTAAAATATGAAATAACAAATAAAAAATTACAAATCTGCACATATTCGTATACATATTAAAGACAATAGGCAAAAAAAAAAAAAAATTAATTCGCTTCATATGCATATACATATTCAATATAATATTAAAATTAAATAAAGTACATAAAAAATTAAAAATACAAAACTATTTCGATTTTTTTTTCAAAAAAATGAGAGAATGTACGTAATGTTTAAATTTTGTAAGTGTTTTTTTATAGTTCTTTTAAATGTAGCAATAGATTTTATTTTTTTCATATTTTCGTCAAGAACCGAATTCCACAAGCGTGGTCCCCGGCATATAGTCGAGAAGTCAGATTTTTTGAGTGATGTTAGTGGGATGTAGTAATTACTCATTGAATGTCTTGTTTCATATTTATGATTAATTCGAGTGAAACTTTTAAAAAAATATTTTGGAATCATTTCATTTTGAAGTTTAAACATAAATAACAAGTTATGGTATATATTTAGTTTGTATACATTTAGAGCATTTATTTCTTTGAGTAACGGCTCGGCACTTTCGTATCTACTTGCGCCCAAAACTAATCTACTTGCTTGCTTTTGTTTTGTATAAATAATTTTTAGGAAAGATAAATGATTGTTTGCCCAGGCAATATTACAATAGTTAAAATGACTATGTATAAATGAAAAGTATAAATTTTTTAAACATAAATTATTTAAAAGATGTTTTGTCTTGTACATAATCCCCAGGGTCTTTGAAACTTTGTTCTCGACTAGCTTTATTTGGCTTTTCCAATTTAAATTCTCATCGAAAATTATTCCTAGTATTTTCATTGAAAAAACTCTTTTTATTTTAATATTGTTAATTGTTAGTTCAGGTAATTTGAGTGGAAGGTTCTCGGATTTAGATGACTTAGCAAACAAAATATATTTCGTTTTTTCAATATTTAATGAAAGTTTATTTGCTTCAAACCACTCATTAAGATATATTAATTCTGCGTTTACAATATAAAAAATATTTTTTAAATTTGAGTCAGAAAAGAAAACATTTGTGTCATCAGCAAAAATAATATAATTAAGTATTTTTGAAGACAAATAAATATCATTAATATAAATTAAAAACAGCAGGGGTCCAAGTATTACTTAGTTAGTTAGGGTCCAAGTATTAATTACTTAGACTAAGTCTTAGTTAGTTATACTAACTAAGTCTTAGTTAATTATACGTATTTGATTCATTAAACGTAATTAAATATATTTATTATGCGTTTCGTAAGTTTTTTTCCGATAAAAACTGTTTCGCAAGTTGCGGTGCAAAAGAGTTTCGTTTCGAAAGAAATTTGGTTTTTTATCATTATTTTAAAAAATAAAACCTCAAAATGTTCATATGTTGCAATACTGAAAATAAAATTTTATTATAAACATTTTGGTATATAAAAATTTTATTTTTCACAATTATATCCGTTTGACCAACAAAAATTTTTTTATAGACTTTGAAACGTTGTTTATGAAAAGAGCTCGTTTCGTGCGACTTCCGTAACCACTACTTAAGTGCGACTTCCGTAACCACTACTTTCGTATGTTGCAAAATAGTTTTATTTCGTAATTCAACTTGCGAAAGGCTGCATTTCATAAGTAGCATTTGCAAAATCAACATCGACGGTTTTTTTTTGTTTCGTAAAATTCGGTACGAAAAAAAAAATTCCTGATTCTCAATACCCTTTCGAAAGAATTTTATTTTTCCGGAATTGTACGATATATTCCGGTTAGCAACTCTAGTATATATTATATTTAAAAAGCATATCAAAAAACGATTTTGTATTTAGATTTTTTTCATAAGTTAGTGAATTTAAATTTATATCAACGAAAAGACATTTTTTATTATTATTAACTTATTATTAACTATTATACTTCTTATAAATCTTCAAAAGGTTTGACGGTACCGCTCGGAGGACTTATACTTTTCATACAATGACAATGAATTAGCTTTTTCACTAATGATTTCTATTGTTAAAAACTCATAAGGCTGGAAAACAAGACTCTGATAAGCACTTGTTAAATAGTTTTGAGAGTATTGACGACAGCTGTCCGGGCCACAGGCTGTAGAAGAGTCTAGGCAGGAAATCACTTTAGATATAGAAACTGGAGTGATCCGAATGTCAAGCAAATGATCAACCTGTTCGTTGGCAATAACAGGTAGAACGCAGCTAGTGGAACCAAGAAATGATATTAATGAAAAGTTTTTAGTAAATTCAGCTTTGTCTTGAGGTGAGGTGACAAAGTCTGAACTATACAAGAGAGGAGGAATTGAAAATTTGCCCTTATCATTTATGCTATCAAAGATTCTCCAGAAGTCACGAGAGTCTAATTTTTTAGATGAAATACAAGATTTCATGACCTGAGAAAAGCGGGCTTTGACGTGAGACAAAAACTTTTTACAATGGTTTCTTGTAGTAATAAACAGACGCTGTTTTCTGGAGAATTGTTATGCTGATAAACATGGAAGTAACGGTTTCAATTGGCAATCGCAGCAGCACAATGTGAGGAAAACCATGGAGGAGAGTGAAGTTTGACCTGGAATTGTCGAGAGGGAACAAAAGATTCTATGCTAAGGTAAATGATTTGGGTTGTCTGGAAAGCGAGTTGGAAAGTTGACTATTTGAGTTAGGGATTGAGAAAGGCAAAAGTTGTGGGATTTGATGCCTGCAAAATCACTGACACTAGAGCCAAGCCATTCAGTGTGATGAGCATCAAAGTCACCGATAACAACAATATAGGCTGATGGATAAAGAGAGAGTGCTTGGTCAATTTGATCAGAAATAACGTAAAAAAGAGTGCATTCTCGAGATAAAGGAGAGCAATATAGAACAAAGAGAAAGGCGATAGAGTGAAGTGGTGCTAAATGAAAGCACATAAAAGAATAGTCTGATGATTTACACTACAGTTACAGTTACAGTTTCACGACATATGGGTGAGTTCTTACGAATGTAAATGTCCAGGCCAAGCATGTGACTATTGGAGTCTTTACGAATTAAAGGAAGATAACCATAAACACTAAGATCGCAAGATGAGACAGCTGAACTCAAATTAGTCTCACAAAAAGCAAAAAGGTCTTCTAAACTTTGCTAGAGATAAGACTCAACAGAAAAAAAGTTCCTTCGAAGACCACAAATATTAGTGAATGATAGGTTTAGAAAACTTGGTGATGGTAATGGTTTTTTGTGCTTTACAGTTTTTGGTACTTTATTCATTTTTAAATTTGTTAAAGAACTTGACTCAAAGCATAGATTATACTCAAAACACTGTTTAATAGCCCAAGCTATTGCCACATTACTATAAATAAACTCTAAGCCGTAACAAAGGGCTCCAAATGCGGCCTCGGCAATGCACATTAAAAGTAGAAACAGGGACACCATCCATGCGCAACATGGTACTATTAATACTTTGATACTTTTCAGTTGTTGATAGAATCAGCTTCTCTAAGAGCTACCACAGAGTTCGGGAAACCAGACTACCAGCCGGCCTTAGAACCAAAAAACTGAGTTTTAGAGCCGTACCCTCATCAATAAATAATTTAATGGGCTGCCTAATCATAAAAACATAGACACAAGCAAAACCGGTGCATTGAGTCAAGAAGATCCAGCATTCAACATCCTAAACTGGAAACAATGTATTAAAAATACATCTGCACCAGCCTAATAGATGAAGAAGGGGTGCGAGGCTAGTCAACGGATAGAACCTGTTTACGCCATAAATCTTTGCCTAGAAGGCCTTCTGCAAGACAGTAGTCTGATGCATTTAACATCTGCCCAGGATGAGTATTTTTATTGAGGCATCATCTCTAGCCTTTACTCAACAAATGCCTCAAAGTAGGGGGTGTTTTAAGTCGAGGTTGGCATCTCCTAGCTTTTGCCTAAAAAGTCGTATCCTACAAGGCAGCAGGACATGAAGCAGATTATACATTACATGTTACCAGTAACAGGATAACCTGACCTAACAACATATATATATATATATATATATATACATATATATATATAAATATATATATATATATATACATATATATATATATATATATATATATATATATATATATATATATATATATATATATATATATATATATATATATATATATATATATATATATATATATATATATATATATATATATATATATAGAACCCTTAGATGTTGTCCGAAAGTTTTTTCGATATTTTGTTGACAAAAAGTAAAAATTAAAATGCAAGACCGGAATTTTTTTTTTTTAATAATGATAGACTGCCTGCCCCAACCAAACCCTCAGTCGATGTAGCAGCACTCCCTTGCGGGTCAGGCTATTTGTCAGTCGATGTAGCAGCACTCCCTTGCGAGTCAGGCTATTTGTCAGTCGATGTAGCAGCACTCCCTTGCGAGTCAGGCTATTTGTCAGTCGATGTAGCAGCACTCCCTTGCGAGTCAGGCTATAAGATAGTCGATGTAGCAACACTCCGCGCATGATTTACAGTAAAAAAAATAAAAATAAAAACATTTTATTAAAAAAAATAAAAATAAAAACATTTTATTAAAAAAAATAAAAATAAAAACATTGTTTATATTATTAAAAAAAATAAAAATAAAAACATTGTTTATATTATTAAAAACATTCAAAATGTTATAAAAACATTCAGAATGTTTTTAAAAACATTCTGGTCAATTAAATTTGCGTTTTTGTGGTTTTTTTAAAAAACGATTAATTTGTAATTAAATTAATGGTTTTTACTTTCGTCCAACACGGAAATGTTGGACGAAAGTCAAAAGTAATTAAAAGTGACGTATGTGTTGGCGTAAGAATCACTTTTTTCCTTCCGCTCTTCCTAAAGCCAACAAACTATAGAACTATATATATACATATATATATATAGTTCTATAGTTTGTTGGCTTTAGGAAGAGCGGAAGGAAAAAAGTGATTCTTACGCCAACACATACGTCACTTTTAATTACTTTTGACTTTCGTCCAACATTTCCGTGTTGGACGAAAGTAAAAACCATTAATTTAATTACAAATTAATCGTTTTTTAAAAAAACCACAAAAACGCAAATTTAATTGACCAGAATGTTTTTAAAGACATTCTGAATGTTTTTATAACATTTTGAATGTTTTTAACAATATAAACAATGTTTTTATTTTTATTTTTTTTAATAAAATGTTTTTATTTTTATTTTTTTTACTGTAAATCATGCGCGGAGTGTTGCTACATCGACTATCTTATAGCCTGACTCGCAAGGGAGTGCTGCTACATCGACTGACAAATAGCCTGACTCGCAAGGGAGTGCTGCTACATCGACTGACAAATAGCCTGACTCGCAAGGGAGTGCTGCTACATCGACTGACAAATAGCCTGACCCGCAAGGGAGTGCTGCTACATCGACTGAGGGTTTGGTTGGGGCAGGCAGTCTATCATTATTAAAAAAAAAAAATTCCGGTCTTGCATTTTAATTTTTACTTTTTTTCAACAAAATATCGAAAAAACTTTCGGACAACATCTAAGGGTTATATATATATATATATATATATATATATATATATATATATATATATATATATATATATATATATATATATATATATATATATATATATATATATATATATGTAAATTATGTTAGTGTATTTTACAAATAGAGTGCTCCATGTTCTTAAAGAACAGAGCAATAATTAATTAGTAAAAAACACTTATGAGATTTAGTAACTCTTCCTGATGATCCAGCAATGGTGAAACTTCAAGTCGAAGATAAAAGTTAGATAAGCGTTTTTTACTAATTAATTATATATATATATATATATATATATATATATATATATATATATAGAGAGAGAGAGAGAGAGAGAGAGAGAGAGAGAGAGAGAGAGATATACAGAGAGAGAGAGAGAGAGAGAGAGAGAGAGAGAGAGAGAGAGAGAGAGAGAGAGAGAGAGAGAGAGAGAGAGAGAGAGAAAGAGAGAGTATTTACTGTCCAGTTATTAATTCCACTGTTGGAATAAATAACTGGAAACACATTACTGAATATTTAAAATTGCAGGAAAAATCATCCGAACATTTTAAGTGTTTTGGTAATTGGTTTTATGTTAGTCGTAGGCGTAAAACAAATAAAACTATTGACAAAAGTTTGCAACCTTTAATTATTAGAGAAAGAGATCACTTTCGACTTGTGTTAGATCGCATAGGCAACTTCTTTTTGTGGTTCTTCCGACAGATTATTTACTCCTCAAAATGGAAATTTTGAGGCCCAGTGGAACTGTTGAGCAAATACAATGCAAATTTGAACAAGCATTTACGAAATATTTCTTCTGAAGAATCTCATGTAACTTATTGAGGAGAAACAACTCATAATAATTTAATTTCTTTATTGGCATTTGGAATTTAAAACAATTTTTTTTTTGACGAGTGAGAGATGCAAAATATTTTAGTATAATTCTAGGATGCACCTCTGATGTCAGCCATACCGAACAACTCTCCATTACATTAGGATTTGTTGATATTTCTTAAAGAGATTTAATTAAAAAACATTTTTTAACTTTTTTAAATTTTAATTTATTTATTAAAAAACATTTTTTAACTTATCAAACTGTTGAAAAACCCACTGGAAAATATTTATTTGAAACTGCACAAAAGTTGTAGGAGGATGTAAATGTAAATTTAACGAATTGTATAGGGCAAGGATTTGATAATGGGGCAAATATAAAGGATAAAAATAAAGGCGTACAAGCTCGAGTTTGTGAACTAAATCCAAGAGCTTTTTTTATGCCTTGTGGATGTCATTCTCCTAATTTAGTTATAAGCGATTGTGCAACACCTTATACTGAGTCAATATCATTTTTTGGAATAATCCTGCAAATATATACACTATTTTTAGCTTCAGTATCTAGATAGAACATACTGAGAAATCATGTATTCACTTTTACATTTAAACTATATAGTGACACTTGATGGGAAAGTCGAATTGAATTTTTAAAACTAATACGGTAGCAAGTAGTGGAACTTTACGATGCTTCAGCAACTTTGAGTGAAACAGACTCTTCTGATATTTCCATTAATCATGAAGTTTACACATTTTCTGAACAGATGAGCACCTTTTCAGCCATGGATATAGCCTCGGTAGTTTCACTTATGAAATCATCTACAAAATTTGTGACAAAATAAAGGGTAATTGGTTTTAAAAATTCTCTAATTGATGCAAAAGAGTTGGCTGAATCTTTGGAAGTTGAACCAATTTTTATTGAAATAAGATTATGCCGTAAAAATATAAATGTTTGCTTATGAAAGTAGAGATTGAAATAAGTCCAAAGAACAATTTTAATAACAAAGCTTTTAGTGTAATTTTAAATAATGCCATAGCATCTTTTCAAGAAAGATTTCAACAACTGAATGAATTTCATAAAACTTGGGTAATTTTATATAATCTGAAGAATTTACCTTAGTGATAGTGACTTACTTAAGTTTTGCAAAGATCTGCATTTGAAATTAAAATTAGTAATTGCAATACCAATGACGCAGAATTATTTGATGAGCTAAAATCTGCACCCACCCCTTCACGTCAAGATATTTTTGAACCTCTTATAAATGTATCAAACTATAAATGTATTAAACTTTATAATGTAATAAAATTCAGTGGATTTCAAAATGTGGTTCCAAACATTTACATTTCATTAAGATTAATGCTTACCATACCAAGTGCTGTTGCAAGTAGTGAGAGATTTTAGCAAATTGAAGCTAATAAAAAACTATTTACGATCTACTATGAGTGACGAACGATTGAATAACTTTAAGATTGAAATAGATTGCGCCGTATTTCCATCAAATGGTGGAAATACGGCTCAATCTATTAAAATCTATTACATATATTATTTATTATAGGTTCCTCAAGAAGTTCTTAAGGTCTTATCACAGAACACCGCTGAAGAGCATTTGAAAGGAAGTTCACGCCTCCTTCCTTATATAATAAAACTTACCCAGCGGTGGCAACATGATAGCTTCTGAGGCTAGCGCTAACCTAGATATAAAAATCGCTATATATATATATATATACTTATGTTGTTACTATTAGTAATCTTATATTATCATTCGCTAAGAAAACCGCTGTTATTACTTTATAGAGTCATATCATTGTTTCTCAGAATATTTATGACTACTATCATAAATATTTATCACTACTATCATAAATATTTATCACTACTATCATAAATATTTATGACTACTATCATAAATATTTATGACTACTATCATAAATATTTATGACTACTATCATAATACAATTTAATGAAAACAATATTTATTTTTGTATAAAGTATTGTTACACATAACAACACTCAATATTTGAACTTTGTTATGTATGATAAAACGCAAACACAAATATAAATTAAAATAAATGGAATTATATATATCAGCAAATGTTAATTATGAAGACCAGTGACAGACGTAGGAATTTTCAATGGGAAAGGGGGGAATTTTCAGTGGGGAAAGATGTTTTATTTTTTCTTTATCACATTTGCTTCTCCAAAAATAATCCTTCAATTCTAAGAAATTTTAGTACTTTCAGATTCACATTTTAGATCCCTCTCCTGGATCCATCACTGACGAAGGCTAGTCAGATTACACTGGTTTTATTTTTCGGACTTTCTTCATTGCGAAACTAGAGATGAAATTTTTGTACGATCAAGTCTTAGCGAGGTTGTCCTTAATTAAAATCACCGTTTTTTAGTAAGGTGTTCTTCAGTCATAGTTGATCCAATTTGTATTTAATGCCTGCTCTCCTTTAGCCACTGAATCTAGGATTGTATTGAAAATGCGAAGCAAAATGCAGATGGAAAAAAACTTTGACTGAAGACCTTTTTGGTAGTTTTAGTTTTGGAACTTGATAGATAAAAGGTTTCTTTTTTTCTGCATGAACATCTAAATGGCGGATTTCTTTAATCAACTCTTCTTCTTTTACATCATCTACGTAGAGATTTGCTAGGGATTTGCATTTTTCTTTCTCACTAAGTTTTTCTTCATCACTAAAAATGAACGAAAATATGTCCGTTGTCTTTTTAGCAGTGTCCGCTCTGCTTCTTATATGCTAGTGGTGTACCGTGTTAAGAGCAGCATTAAATAAATTCGCATTTAAAACTCTTTGTTTCTTTTTCGTGGAAATCGGGTATACTTATCGATTCGCCGTGAAGTGTTTTCCTTTTTCTTTTCCTTTTCTTAACAAAATCATTTTTGAACCCAAACTAAGTTAACCAAGATGCAATCAGTTTTAACTAACTTAACTAAAGTCAGTTTAAATGAATTCAGTATTTCTTTAGGTCGTTTTGACAATGGTTGCACAGAACCTATGCGCGCACTCCAAAAGACAGCTCAGTTGCCTCAGTCAAAATTTTCCAGCGCATGAAGCTACTACTAAAAAGGTTATACAATAATTGGATGTTACCAAAATAAATCTTGACTACAGTAGAGGATTCCACAGAATGAACACCAGCCAGATGGAGAAAATGCAACAGCATGGCATGTACAAAGTATGAGCATTTTTTTAGAGAATTATGATTGTACTGCACTCCTTTATACAAAACAATCATGTTAAACCCATTATCATGGCCCTGGCCTTTACAGTTAAAATTCAATTTGGTTTTGATCCAAAACGTCTATAATTAGCTTTGCAATGTCAAAACCCTTTTTAATCTCCAGATATTCTATCTTCAGAAAATGTTTTTTCACTACTGGACAAATCGAAGAACAAAAGTGATTTGTTTAGAATGAGACATCCATAGTTTCATCAATAATAACGGAAAAATAAATGTTTGTGTGGATCACTTTGACAATAGCAATAACACTTTCGCCACATGCCATAATGAACTCATCTAGATTAATATTCCAAGCAATATTAAAGTTACTTTATGAACATAAACTGCAAACATACCTCAAAAGCTTAGACTAGTTAAAGCTAAATAGAGAGCGACGTCCAGGATGCAGCGTAAAATTTCATACCACTTAGATGCCACATTTCTTATTGACTTTTCAAGTTCTGAATTGATCCAGGTTTGATTTTTCAAGGTTTCAAAAGCTGTCTTTCTGACAATGTAGTGATTTCTGTGCTGAAAATTGGATTGATGGCTTTTAATCTTTTCTCTTAGTTTTTGCCTAATATCTTTTATTTCACCATTCAGTATCAAGAGGAAAGACTAAAACCCAGAGCCAAAACTATGCCTTCGTCCAAAAATAGAGCAGAAAAAAACGAAAGATTTGACAGTTTCATATTATCCATTTTCTGCTGATCTATTCTCCGTTGAGAGAAGTTTCTTAAATAACGGTGGGGTGAACTTTTCTGTTTGTATAATCTCTAAAAAAAGTGCAGGGTTTTGAGTGGGGTAATTTGGTATGACTAGATTGCGTTCGACTTTGGATATAACTCTCTTCCACAAAGCGGGGTCGTTTCCAACTGCTTGTATACCAAGTTGAGTTGCGTCTTGTTCCTCCATTAAAACAGTATTTAAGAATTATGGTTTGTTTTTAATATCTAAAAATATTTTTTTCCGTTTTATATATTTACAATAAAGACATATAATCAAAGGCAATTCCACAAAAAAACGAGGAGGGGGGAGAAATGCTTAAAAAGTACCGTCTGAGTCCTTAAAAAAATTTTTTTTTTTAACTGAATTGTCTCAAATACCCAACTAGCAGAATAAATTCATCAAAAAACTGACTATAAGTTGAAAATCACCATCTTAAGGGTGGAGGAGGGGGTAGGGGTCACGGTCACGAGCTCAAGTCACGGTCACAAGTCACGCTCAGAGTCACGGTCACAAGTCACGAGCATATACTAAAGTGGCAATTACTTAAAAACTTTCTTTAAAGGTCTTTAGTTATCCTAAATTAGAAAAGATTTGATAAAAACATTACAAATACGCTTTCAATAAATGACTTTAAAAAAAAAAAAATTATGTACAAATAAAATAATTGTTAATGTCCAATAATTTTTAAAATTTTAAAAAATACATCTAAAATTATACTTGTAAAAATACATATTTAGTAATTCAAAATTAATAAAAAAAAAAAAAAAGTCCAATTTTTAATTTCTATAAAAAAAAAAAAAATAATTATAATTTTTATGTAAGTGCTTACAAATGAATAGTATTCATATGTAAGCACTAACATAAATACTAAAATAGAATACAATAAATTATAGCCAATCAGATAGAATAGTGATTTTTTAATGTTAAATTTTTTTTTGAACAGAAACATTAACTTTATTATTTAGTTATATATTGTAAAACAATGAATCAATTGTTATCAAAAAAAGGAAAATGTTTATCGACGTTACAAGTTCATTAATGTAACTTCCATAATTATAAATGTAAAAGATATTCGAAACCGTGACTTTCAAAACTACAAACAGCTCTAAATATAACTAACGCTATGTACGCTATCATGCGGTAGTGGTGTAGTGGTAAAGCGCTTGCTTTGTGTGAAGTTCCAAGTTTAATCCTCACCAAATCCCAGGTAGTACTGTAATTAACTAGTTTTTCCACCCAGCAACCCATCACGTGGTTTGAGTTTCAAAGTTAAAGAGTTAAAACAGAGTTGTATTCAAAAAAACAAGAGTCCTAGACTGTTGTAGTCCTATTGACCTTGGGGTTGTAAAAATATAACAAAAATCAAAAAAAAAAAAATTAAAATAAACTTTTTTTTTTTTTTTTTTTTTTTAAATTTTATAAAAATTTTTTTGGTAATTTTTGTAGTTTTACTTTTTAATGTTATACCTTTGTTTTTTTATCTTAGTTTAAAGCTTATGGATATTGTATTTTTTTTTTAATTTGTTTTTTATTAATTTTTACAATTTTTTTTTTTTAATTTTTTCAATATTTTTTATTTTCTAATATAATTTTTATAGTTTTAATTTCTGAAGTATTATTTTTGTTTTTTGTTTTAGTTTTAAGTCCAGTAATCATGATTGTATGAAAAACTATTTTGGATTTGTGTATTGCTTTTAATATAATCCCTTGATTGTCCGACGGGTATCTTATTTGCTTTGTTCCTTTTTATTTGCCTTTCGAATTTTCTCTGATTTTGAATCATATTCTGCTTTTTTGTATGCCTTAAATATTAATAGTTCATCTTCCGAGCATTTTGTTTTATCGAAGCCGTAGAATAAATTTAAGTTGTAAATATGCCTCCCAATATAATCTAAGCAAAGATATTCTGAGGGAAGTTCGATTTTTTTTTCTGGTTCTTCTACTTTTTCTTTTAGCGTTATGTTTGCTTCATTTACGATGTTGTCGTTGTGAGGTTCGATTTTGTTTTCAACATTATTATTGTTAAAACTTTGGCTTTCTTCCATGTGAGCTTCTGTTTCTTGTGTTTGAGAATTTATTTCAAGCGGTTGTGGTATTTGTTCGGGTGTCTTTGGTTTTGTTTTATCTAAGTTATTGGTATCGTTGTTTATAATTTGGTTTTCGAGAGAGTTTTGGCATATCACCATAGGGGCTTCTGATTCTTGTGGTTTAGAAAATTTAATTGTTGGTTCAGGTATTTCTTCCGATGTTTCTGGTTCATTAGTTTCCGTTACCTTTTTTTTAGGTTCTTCGGTCACTTCTTTAAAATTTTCTTTTGGTTTTAGGTTATCTTCTTTGTTTTGTCCGGCATAGATATCTTGACGTTATATCCGCATAGTTTTAAAGATCTTGGTATTGGTTTAATTAATTGATTTATCATGACAACTAGAATTCCTGTATAGTAGGATGTTCCGTTTTTAGGCTTTTTGCGATATACTGCTCTTGTGTGTCTATGTTTCCCATATCCGAGTTGCTAAAGAGCCACACCGACAGGTAAATATTTTTTTTCGAGAGGCAAACTCATTACCGATACTGCAACTCGTTTGCATAAGTTTCTTGTAGGAGTAGAATTATAGAAATGGTGGGTTACACCATTAATTAAAAGTCCATTTTCAAAAATCAACGATTTTGACTTTTCAGTTTTCATGACGAGTTCGATCATTGTCCCTTTACAAATAATTTGCAGGCCTTCCAGATCGTGATCTAAATTGGCGTTTTCAAGAGCGAATAAAATATTAGGTTCAGTTTTATTTTCTGTTATTTCACACAAAAGGGTTCTTTTCAATGTGCTAAATTCATTAGACAATTTTTAATGAAAATTAGTTGCTATAGCTTGAGCATAGCTTTTAATAGAGACGTTCAAGTCTATTTTAATTTTCGATGTTTCCATATTAAGATTAGTTTATAGCGTGGTCAGGGTTTGAAGATTAAGTATTTCCCTTCAACGCTCGTATTTCACACATACACAATCTTCTCTACACAAAAGTTGTTTTGAAACAACTTAATGCCCTTACAAACTAAAGTTGCCTTACAGCAACCCAATGTAAGGAAAAGGTTAAACACTCAAGACAAATAAAACTATACTATCAGTGATTGCCTTACAGGCAACTTTAAAAAATCCTACAAACTAAAGTTGCCTTACAGGCAACCCGTTGCAGAAAAATGGATAGAAAAAATACAGGGACTAAAAAGTTTCAGTATGTGTTTTTTTCCGTCACTAAATTTGTGACGCATTAAATTCGAGATTTAGTTTTTAATTAATACGTAACAACAAAATAAACTACTTTGAAAGTTCTTTATTGAACGCATTCTAGATTCAATGTATTGGAAACTAAAGTGGTTGTAGACCATTTTTTTTACTTGTGGGAAATCCATAATAACATCCATCAATCTTCCCTTTAAAAATATATTTCAGTTATTTTTAAGATTATTTAAAAGTTATTTATACAAATGTAATTAAAACTTTTTATATTAAGTGAACAGACGTTTAATTATAATTTTTTTTAAACTAATGCTTATTTAGCTTAAAATTTAAAAAATTAAAAAAAATAAAAATTTTATAAAACAATAACGGAAACAAAATGGAAAGAAAAAACATTAAAAGTATTTTTTAACTTGAGTGAATGTTATATTGATAATAGGTAATTCTACATCAAATCACCCAGTCCATTAAACTATGTGTTTTCTTTTTGTGTTATATTTTGACACATTTCTAATTATAAAAAAATAATGCATGCAAAATTTTAGCTAAAAATGTTGAGCGGTTGACAAGATACTGTAATTTTAATATTGACCTGGCTTCCCAAAATGACCCAGTTTTCATAACATTCTGAAAAAATGTTTTCATTAAAAAAATAAGACATAAAAATGTAAGAAATTAAAATGGCAAAGATATGAAAATAAACATATGCAATGTTTTTTTGATGGTGAAGTCAATAAATGTACTTAAAATCCTGAAATAATAAAGGAACATGCTTAAAAGTTAATAAAACAATTAGTTTCTATAAACCAACTTTAGGGCCCAATATATCAAAACACCCCGTCTAATTTTTATTTTTTATTTTGCTGTTAATATTTTTAGCTGCTTATAACCTTACTAGGCACTGGAAAAGCAACTAAAACATATAGAACTTTAATTTCAAAGATATTACTTTTTCAAGAAATTCCTAAAAACAATTTTTGTAAATAAATTTTTTTTTTTTAAAGTTCATCGTAATTTAAAAAGTTACTTAAATATACAAGATTTTTATAGGTAACAAAGATGTAAGTTATTTTGACTGAGTTTGTAATAGTTCACAATATTGTAGCCATTTTATTTGTACTTCTTCTATTTCAGCTTTTTTAAGCACATAGTTTTTACCGGAACAAGAGCAAGCTTGTGGAACAAATAGTTTTTTCAATATGTTGATGTTGGGAATAAAACAGTAGTCATCTCTTTCAGGCCAGTTAAAAAAAAGTTGATGGACCTTTTGGGTGGAGAAACTTAACTTTAGCATCTACTTTTTCTTAGTTGGTTTTAGTTAAAATGCCGATCCACCACTTATCATAATAGACTACAGCTATATAATCTCCTAAACTGACAGTATCAGGTTGAAATATATCTTGTTTCTTTTAAGATAGTGGATTATTGTATAATTAGTGTCTGTATTACACTTTTCGCCCCAACCCTTTTATCTGCAAGATGTATAAATTGATGAAAGCTATGAGTAAAAGGTAGAGTTGTTCTTTATGTTGCAATTGTAAGTCCAATCCCTTTATTTAAATTAAGTTAACAACCTTGATTTTCTCAATAGAAAATTCATTCATAGCTTCTGATGTGAGATTTTAGTTTCTGTATGGTGGTTTTAAACTTTCTTTCACTGTTAAACTTTTTACAGTGCCGCCAATCATATCGCATGGTGACTTTCTGTGAGGCGTGGTCATTTAACTTTTAGGGCAAATTTCCTCTCTCGTTGGCATAATTTGTATAAGCTTTTACAATTTTTGTACTGTCCTGCGCAACCATCAGCAAATAAATGTAATTTGGACAGATTGGAAAATTTTGTTTTTAATATTGGTATGGTTAGTTGGAATATTTTTTACGCATAAGTTATATCATATGTGATGTCGTATGATAAAAAACACTAAGAAATATGTTTCAGTACACCTTTATCATCTTTATAGTATTTTTTCATCTTTTTTGTAGCTTTTCAAAGGAAAATACTAATAGTTCAACAAACTTTGGAAAATCTGCTGTTAAACTCAATAGTGCTGCATGATCAATAGTTTGTCATTGCTTGGAGTGTACCTCAAAATCATCTTCGTGTTCTCCAAAAATCTTAAACAAATATTTGGTGAGCCGTTCTTTACCAGGACAATTATCACACTGTGCAATTTTTTGTTCTTTACAAAGCAAACAGTTTTCGATAGTAAATTCTTATACTTTAGTCCAATATTTAAGGCATCCACTAGCAGTATGACACTTTGGTGATAAGAACAAACATAAACAGAATGTGTATTACTTGCATCTGACAAAATGCACCACTTTAATCTAAGTGACGCAAATTTTAAGAAACTTATTCGTATTTCTGGATTTTTTTCTTTGTATAATACATATAGTTTCTTTGAATAACACGAAAGCACTTGTGTTTTTTTATGGACATTCTTTAGAATGCTAACAAAATCTTTTTTTCCAGCATAGTTCTACAGAAATTACTCAAGTCATAAAGCAATTAAAACCGAATCTTCTTTTTCTTTTTGTAAGACTTTACCTTCATACAACGTAGAAATAGCTAACAATCATTTTTTATTAAAAAACTTGTCTAGCCATCTTTGCTTGGTATTTTGTAACTGTAAAGTTATATTGTACTTCTAATATCGACAATCTTGGGGGTGCCAATATCAAAAGTTGAACAGTAGTAATAACAATTTTTTCTTTTATCATAACTTCATAAAAGTTTTCAGCCTTTTTTTTATGTTATTTGTTTCATAACACAGTTTTGAGGGATCATTGACTTTTAATTTTTCTAGTAACGTTACTTACAATTTCGTTAATGCGCGCAACTTTTCGCTTTTCTTCTGAGAGTATATTTTTCAATGACTTTGAATGAGTTTTCAGAACAGATATATTAAACTTTTCGAGTTCTTCGTTGATCTCCAGTCTTTTCAATTTGAATGATGATTTTAAATAAACCTCATCTTATTGATCCTGATATTGCTTCTCTTCTTTAAGATCTTATTTTCTAACGATCTTTTGCTTACAAAGTTTACAAAGTTTCTTCCAAGAAGCAATATTTAAACTCATTGTATGAAGCTTAGCTTCAAAATTGTTTAAAACTTTGCTTTGTGTTTTGAAAAATACAAACTGAAAAAGTATATATATTAAAATATGTAAACTTTACCACACTAATCCGAAATGGCTCAAAACTTGAACTTGAGTTGCCGAAGAAATCCTTTGGGGGGATTAAAGTACACATGCTTCCATTTCAAAAAATGGAAAAATTGAAATCAAGCTATTTTGTCCGAGAAAGAAAATTGATTTTGAATTTTTAACATTTTATGAAGAAATAACAATTGACATAACTATTGAAAAAAATGATTTTGACTCATTCTAAACTGGAAATACCATCCAAATGTTTCTATATGTAGCATATTTGAGTGTTTGGAAATTAACTTTTATGTTAATGTGTTTAAAAGTTTATAATAATCTTTCTTTTTATTAAGATCTTCACTCACTCCTAAAAAATCTAGTATAAAAATGTTAATATTCAAAGATTCTAAATTTTCAATGTATATTTCTAAAACCCTCATTTGTAAGTTCAAAGCATAAGTAATTATAACAGGACAGATATAATGCTTTTTGAATTAAGCTATAAATGCTAAATTTGCAGTTTGCACAATGTCATAATAAAGGCGGCAATCTGGCAAGATGTATTTTTCTCTTTTTTCCGGAAAAGGCATTGACCCTTAGTTGCTTTGGTATTTGAATTGTGTCAAATCAAGTTATTTCTTTAAAAATGCCCAACTCTGCTAAATCCCATGATGATTGCAGAAAAACTGTTTGTTTTCTTTGTGTGAGAAAGTCTGAAAGAGTTTTAACCTCCTTCTTGATTGAGCGAGTTAAAGAAATATTTACTGATGAAATTGATTTTGCCGATTAAAGGGTTCCCTTGGGAGTTTTTGATCGTTGCAGAGTTAACCTTCAAAAAAGGCCCAATGGCAAAAATGTGACACTTCCAAGTCTTTTTAATTTTGACCAAATTGAAATCCGTTCCTCAACAAGAGGCCGCAACTGTGGTTGTTTCATTTGCAACATTGGCCACTTCAACTAAATGAGAGACACCCCTTGGAAACATCAAGCATTCCATCATCATCATTATCATCATCATCATCATCATCATCATCATCATCATCATCATCATCATCATCATCATCATCGTCAAAATCTGAGAAAAGATGTTCAGACTGCTTAACAATCATTAGAAGAGGTTTTCCACACAGTTGCAGTAAATCTACCTTCAGGGACAATACGAAACTGCTTGCATCTAAATATTTGAAGGTTGGAGAGCAGATTGCATTATCTCTAGTTCTTTCAAAAGATGCATCTCTCAATGGAACCATCAAAATAAAATGATCTGGGGGTGGAAGACCACTGCCTATAACACAAGGTATTGTTTTGGAAGATTTATTTTACTTTTTATAATACAGATATATTTGTAATTTCACCTATGAATTTAAACAAAAAACTAATATTATGATTTTTTATCAACTTCCCATAGATAAGTCTTTGTTTAAAGGAATACAATAATACTTACTTTTGTACCAAATTGATGAAAAGTAAAAGAAAGTTCTACATAGAATGGACTATTTCATTTTTCTCACTTCTATTACTTTTTTGGCCCTGCATGTCAAAAGGAACTCTTCAAAAAAGAGTCTGAGTTGACTGCCCAAGATTTAGTGCATGTGCAATCTAACACAGAATTGTCAAATACAGGAAATAAAACAACGTATAAAGCCAAAAACGGGACAAATGAACAATAAAATTACTCTACAAAAAATATTAGAATACGCGCGTAAAAAACTCAAAAAAGATACGCATAAAAAATACATTAGTGTTTGAGAAAAAAGCAAACGAATTAGGTAGTGTAAATACCAGATTCTCATTAGGAAATGATTATGGTATTGAATCTTTTGAGGGGGTCTCTACCCTGGTATTATGACGTTTCGAATTTTTAATTCACCAACTCCTAAAAACTCCCGTCGGAGTCTTATCATCGAAATCAGTATAAAAAGCCCATTCCGACGCCAAGCCTCGCTCATGTTGCAACACTTAAAGGACACACTACTCGGAGCCAAACTCCTTAAAATTAAACCCATTAAAATTTAAACGCTAAAATATTTTAAGAAACAAAAAAGTAACGCAGAACAAATTGGCGCAAGAATAATGCTTACACAAACTTACACAAACAATCGTTATACATACACTAAAGGACAGTAAACCTATTATGCAATGGAAACAAACAACTTCCACAGCACTCTTGTACATTAGAAGTTGTATCAAAATCTGCATACTGCGCACGGAAATAATACTGTTTAAAACACACTTATCCACTAGGAGGTGTGTTAAACTCATATTATATTTTAGCCTTTAGTTTCTAGGATACTTAAAGATAAGTTCCTCAAAAAACCTTTGACATTTGGGTAAATATTCATTCGGAGAAACAAATAAAGAAATAAGATAAAGTTACTTTTCATCTTTGAAAAACTCAAACGCTATTGTGACATAATTGCTTCGTATGTATAACTGACCAGTTCATACGAAATATATAAGATGTGTAAGGTGATACAAGACAAATGAGGTAGTTAATTTCAAATTGCAAAACGTGCAAGGTGATTAGCTTCTCATTTGAAAACGTGTTATATGAGCCAAAACCGATAAAAAAAATGTATTATGTTTATTCTAATATGAAACAAGTGAGCCTAGATGACTGTAATTATGTGATAATTTTTAAGAAATCGGATATATTTTGATAAAAATGTGCTAACAATTTATGGTTTTATGTTTAATGATGAGACGGCTAAGGAAACTAATTCAAGTTAAATGTTTATTACATATTTCATATTAGTGTTATTCAAAATTATATCTATGTGTACGATTTATGTTTATAATCTAAAACTATTTTAAACAATTTATTTTGAATTATAGTTCAACACGCCTAAAAGTAGTGCGCTTTCTAATTATAAAATTATTCTATATTATAAGGGTTATTTATCTTGAGGTGGTATTCTGCTGCTGTTTCATACGCGTTCCTCTTTATGCAAAGTTTACGTTAAGGTTTGGCCGCGAGTAGATCAACCGACTGAGCGATAAACATTAGTCCATTTTACTTTATTTGTACGCGCTCCCCTGTTTTTTGGCTTCCACTAAAATGCTGGTGAAATGTACGTAAACAATAAGTAATATAAGTTATTTTGCTGGACATCTGTCCAACATCGTCTAATTTTATTTCTTATGCTTACTCTAATATAATTTTTGCACATACCCTGAGAAATATACGTAATTCAATTTAAAGGAAACCTAAGATATAAAACAAATAAAGATTAAAACTATACAAAATTTCCAAAATATCAAAAGGAAATAGTACCGTAAAGATTATAGTAAGAAAAAGTCGTTGCCAGATGTCCCTCATATCTCTACCTTACGGATAAGAAAATAAGAGACATATAATCTCTTATATTTCCTCCTACCGGTTGAGACAGTGGTTAGGTTATTTATATTTCGTAACCGGACTTGAAAACCAGTTAACTTTTATGGAACACAGGAGGCCGTAGGAGATTCAGGGAAGAAAGAAAAAAAATTATATTAGAGTAAGCATAAGAAATAAAATTAGACAATGTTGGACAAATGTCCAGCAAAATAACTTATATTACTTATTGTTTACGTACATTTCACCAGTATTTTAGTGGAAGCCAAAAAACAGGGATGCGCGTACAAATAAAGTAAAATGGACTAATGTTTATCGTTCAGTCGGTTGATCTACTCGCAACCAAACCTTAACCGACACTTTGCATAAAGAGGAACGCGTATGAAACAGCAGTAGAATACCACCTCAAGATAAATAGCCATAGCGATAGACCAAATAAATGATTTATATATATGCGAAATAACCAGACAGAGTCTGTATACTCGATATGCAAGCTGGACCGGTCAGCCAACTTTGTATAGATATATGCAAAGTTTTCAAAATTCTAGAAAGAATTTTGAAAATTATAGGTTACTGGGGCATGAAAAAGTTAATTTACTTCTTTATTAGTTATATGGTAACTTTTGAATACATTTTATCCTATTTTTATATATATTTAAATAGTGACTTTTTATTAAATTTTATTATCATACCTTTATATATTATTTTAAAGTTATTGAGTGCTTTTATCTTATATAAAGCTTGATTTTTTACATTTAAACTTTTTATTGTTTAAAAATTATGTTTTAATTGTTTAAAGTTATTTTTATAAGAAGTTAATTGGATTTTTTATTTTATTGAACTCACATGGTTAAAAACCAGTTTATCATGTTAGTGCAAGGGATCTAAGTATCGACTCCGGTTATACCTTGGTAGTGGCTTCCCCACTCTTGTAACACACACTGATCCGATTCCAGCAAAGCAAACAAGCCAAATGATCTTTAACCCGTCTTTGACGATATCGGGTTAGCCGTTGCAAGTTGAACTTCTTACGGCCAGATCTCAACCAACACTTCACATAAGGAGCAGAGCGTTAGAAAAGCAGCTAAAATCACCCTAGTACTAATAACCCAGCGATAGCGTAGATGTAGGAGTATCGATTCATGGTATTAGTAGAAAGTGTGCTACCCACTATCCAAACCACACTGATCCAATTTCAGCGAGGCACATACGCCGAATGATCTTTAAACCAGCTTCAATCAATGCTGGGTCAGCAGTTGCTCCCTTAATCAGTTGATCTACTCGCGGCAAAACCTTAAATGATTTTTTCAACCAGCTTCAATCAATGCTGGGTTAGCAGTTGCTTTCTCAATCGGTTGATCTACTTGCGGCCAGATCTTCACTGACACCTCAAGTAAGGAGGAGTGCGTTAGAACAGCAGCAGAATGCAACTTCAAGATAAATCACCATAGCAATAGACCAATTATATGATGCTAAGGGCGTAGACTGGTAAGGATGAGAAAATATTACAAAAGTTATTATTCTGGTTTAAGTTTATATTTTATTGTTAAAAGTTATGTTTTAATTGTTTAAAGTTATATTTTGAAAAAAATTATACAAAAGTTAGATTTTTTAATTATTGGACTATAATGTTATCCTATCTTATTTTGACATATTAAAACTATTTTATCCTCTTATTATTGTATAGTCGTTTATTTATTTAATTGATTATGCTATGTATAAATTTCTTTTGTATTTAAAAATAGTAAAGAATTACATATCTTTAATAGAAAAAAGATGATATGAGACAATATGGGTCAAAACATCCAGAGTGTTTGACGACATATGGTAATCAAGGCTTACTCAACATTGCATGTGTGTTTTTATGTCTTTATATTGAGAAAAAATTTTTTAATCTATGAACTAATCAACGGGTATTCGAATATGGATCATAACGTGAGTAAATCTCATAAAGCTTAAATGGAATCAAGTGCAAAAAGTCAAAAGAAAAACTTATTTATGCCATCGCGGGATGCGAACGCCGATCTCCGCGGCCATAAGTCATGTCTTAACCGAATAAGCTAAACGCTCTCGTTCCCAGTGGAAACTTAATTAATTCAAATTGAAAAATATTTTTTTGAAAGCTATTTAAAATCACTTAAATTCATTCAAAAAATATGGATAGGCGCAGTGGAGTGCGCATACATCGACTAACTTAAATAGGGATTGGCGCAATGGAGTGTGCATACATCAACTGACTTGAATAGGGATAGGCGCAGCGGATTCTTGCTACATCAACTGACTAGAATAGGGACAGGCGCAGTGGAGCTAACTCGCAAGCGCAAAGGGTTTTTGGTGAGGGCAAGCAGTCCAAAAAATTAATTTATTATTATTAGTTAAAAAAGCCTTCGGCTCTGCCTCAGTATGAAAAAGTATCTAACCGGTTTGTGAGAATTAATTCTTAATTCTTATTGTGTACTAGAAATTCAAAAATAATTAAAAATAATAATTAAAAGAGCCTGTGATAGGGGTGCGCGTGCGTGCATGAGAAATACATGCGTGAGATGTTTTACTTAAAAAATTATTATGTTAGACTTAAAAAAAAAATTTTATAATCAATTTAATTGTTATTTATTCTATAAACAATAATTATTATCTTCATGCTAAAATTTTTTATAATCAATTCATAAGGCCTTAGTTAATAGAAAATTTATTTGACAAAAACAAACAGTTAATGCAAACTAACAACACAACATCATGGGATCACTTATAAAAACAGTACAGATTTGGAGACAATAGATGGACAAAAACATAGTAATCAAGGCACAATACAACTCTCAATCAAGTGTCAAAATCCAAAATAGTTGAGACCAACTCTCGTGAGAAATTCTCTCAACTTGGTAAGCAGCTTTCTGATCACTTCACCAAAATAACAATTGATGTTCATCATGATCAGAATAAAATCAGTCATCAAAAAGTGGTCCACTGCAAAGAACTCTCTGCATTACACAGATGAAATTTTGATTAGAAAACAAGTTTTTACTGATCATATAGTAAAACTTGGCATAGATGGAGGTGGCGGTTTTCCCTAAATCACCCTTGGAATCCAGGAGGATCTTTTATCTCAACCACTCTGTCCACCTAAAAGAAAGTTATTGACTTCTCAGCTTGGAAAGGACAGTAGTGTTAAACGTCAGTTTCTTGTAGCCATTGCTGAAGATGTTCCAGAAAATTATGAAAATCTGATAACAATCCTGAACCTAATTACACCAAAGAATGTGAAATACTTTGTTTTATGTTACATGAAAGTAGCTAACATCCTGTGTGGATGCTAGTACCCATCCATGCACATGGTGCGATATAAACTCCAAGAATCTGTCCTTCAAAGGCAATCTTTGCACTTTTGGAACACTACGGAAGTGTTTCGAAGCCTTTAAAAATGCTGGCAAGGATCTAAAAAAAAGCAAAGCAGTTCAAAAATGTCATTCATGATCCCCTTAGCTCTGTGGAAGATGGAATGCTTGTCTTAGGCCATCAGCTCTTCACATCAAATGTCAGCATTTTCATGGAGGTCAATTTGGTGGGAATAAGTGCCACAAACTTTTGAAAAACATTGATGTATTGCAACAGCTTGCTGAGAAAAATTGCGCTTTTGAAACATTTCCCATTATTGACACATTCAGGAAATTTGATTCTGTTGTGACATCTTGCTTTGGCAATGCACTGGATGAAAGCTATATTGATAAAATCAACAGCTTAAAAGGCTCCTATCTTCAACTTACAATGGTCAGCGTCACTCCAAAGGTTCATTCAGTTTTTTATCATATTCAAGACTTTGTTGCTCAGAGAAAAGAGTCTTTGGGGTGTTACAGTGAACAAACAACTGAGTCTATTCATCACAGCTTTAGTGTTCGTTCGACTAGATTTAAAAAGCCCTCTCATCACCCAAAATATGGAATGAAATTGGAAGCATCAATGGTCAAATTTAACAGCAAACATTTGTAGATTGTAAAAAGAAATAACAAATGTGATTTTTATTTGTTTGGAAGAATAAATGTGAATTAAAATTGTTTAATGTTTATCATTTTAACTTAGTTGTGAAAAAAAAGACTTAATATTATGAATATTATGCTTTTGTTATATTCAAACAAAATTTCTACAACTACCACTTAGTATACTAATAAAAAGGTGAAAAAAAAAAATAAAAACTTTTTTAAACTTTTTTCTAAACCTATACACATAATAACGGAATGTTTCAGCACACAAATATGCTACATATAGAAACATACAAATATGCTATATATAGAAACATACAATCATGCTACATATAGAAACATACAAATATGCTACATATAGAAACATACAAATATGCTACATATAGAAACATTTGGTTTTTCCAGTTTAGTATGAGTCAAAAACACTTTTTTCAATAATTACATCCGGCATTTCTTCATGAACTTTTAAAAATTCAAAATCAATTTTCATTCTCGGACGAAAGAGTTTGATTTCAATTTTTGCTTTTTTTGAAATGGGAGCATGTGTACTTTAATCCCCCCAAAGGGTTTCTTTGGAAACTCAAATTCAAGTTTTGAGCTATTTTGGACTAGGGTGTTACACCTTCTTACTTTTGGATGTTTATTAAATGGGGATCACAACAAGGTTTCTGCCATATAAGTTACATTTTCAAATATTTTGTTGTATGTTTTTCACATGATATTGTTAGTTTAGATAGTTCTATGCTACAGCGTAATGATATAATTATTTTTTCTTAAAGTTATTTCTTATTGCTTAAAGTTTCAATAGCATCTTGTTGGCCTTTGCATCCATTTGATGTCATTAAGCCAATAGAACACTTCTTAAAATAAATTATTTAGTATGAATGTATTTCCTAAAATAAAAAGAACTCTTCTTTGCTAGTTAATTTTCAGTAGAAAAAAAAAAAAATTTTTTTTTAATATAGAAATAATTCAAACCTTTTTAGAATGCTCTTCTTGTATAATGTTTTACACTAATAGATATTGTTAATTTTATTTATATATGTATACAATCTATATATATCAAATTGTTAATTTGTTTCAATTTAAATAAAATTTTACCATTAAATGTCGTTTTATAACGGAACTTTTTATTAACTAGTTTTTATAAACTTTTATAAACTATAGTCGTCAAAATTTTAAAAACAAATGCACTTCGTTATCACACTAAGTCAGTTTTTATATAAAAAAAAACAGGATGTTTTTTGTTTGGTAGTTGAGATCAAATAATTCAGTTATCATATAATTAAGACTTCCATAAATATAACAAAATTTTTTTTTTTTTTTTCTAAAGAGTCTATAAAATCAAATTTAATATTTTACAGAATTCTATTTGCAAATTTTTTAAAATAACTTATTGAAAATTTAGCATGTTTGAAATAAAAATTCTATATTTTTTACTTGTTTTTCCAGCTAGATTTTTTGTGCCTAGTAAGATTATAAGCAGCTGAAAATGTTAAGAGCAAAAAAAATTTGACGAGGGTGTTTTGAGATGTTTGGCCCTAAAGTTGGTTTATAGAAACAAGATGTTTTATTAACTTTAAAGCATGTTCCTTTAATATTTCAGCGTTTTAAGTACATTTATTGAATTAAACATCAAAAAAAACATTATATATGTTTATTTTCACATTTTTGCCATTTTTATTTCTTATATTTTTAAGGAAAACATTTTTCAGAATGTTATGAAAACCGGGTCATTTTGGGAAACCAGGTTAATATTAAAATTGAAGTATCTTGTCAACCGCTCAACATTTTTAGCTGAAGTTTTATGTGTTAACTTTTCTTTTCAACATGCAACAGCCAATAAAGTTTTTAAAAAATTTGAGGACTCATGGTTCGAAATTTTCAAAATTTTGGGTGATCTGATGCGTAATTAATATTATAATCAATTTATGTAATGTTATTAAATAATATTATTGTTAATTAAATGTTTTATTAAATGTTGGTAACCAGTTTTTATTTATTTGTTCATATATTAGTACATTTAAAAAAAAAAAAAAATTTTAATAAAAAAAACTTTAAAATTGTTGTAGTTACCATAAATCACATGGGAGTAGCCATATTGCTAAGAATAATTGTATCCCTAACCCAGCAGCTATTACTATACTTGGGAGAAAAACTTTGAACAAATCAAAAACTGAGCCTGTGAAAAAAATTAATTATATAGTATAATTTAAGTTCATATATTTCATAAAAGATGAATATTATATTCATCTTTTATGAAGTTCATTATGAACTTAAGTTCATTATGAACCTAAAATTAAGTTCATTATGAACTTAAATAACTTATTTTGAAAATACCTTTTGTAAAAATACGTGGATGGTTTTCAACTGGAAAAGCAAGAAATCCTAAAGAAAAAAATTTATTGTTATTTTGTCACTTTTAAAAATTTAGTAATTTAGCAACTATTTTTATAACAAATAAAAAAAAAACTGTTCCGTTGACTGAAAAAAAAATTTTCTCTTATAAAATAAGTTTTTTTTAAGGTTAACAAAAAACAATTCTATAAATATTTTACAAAAAAAGATGATAATTAGTTAATTGATAATTAATTATAATATTATAATTAGATAATGATAATTAATTGGGCAAACACTCATTCATCTTTCCTGAAAATTATTTATACAAAACAAAAGCAAGCAAGTCGATTAGTTTTAGGTTGCAGATAGATACGAAAGTGCCGAGCCGTTATTCAAGGAAATAAATGCTCTAAACATATACGAACTAAATATATACCATAACTTGTTATTTATGTTTAAACTTCAAAATGAATTGATTCCAAAAAGTTTTTTTAAAAGTTTCTCTCGAATTAATCATGAATATGAAACAAGACACTCAATGAGTAATTACTACATCCCACTAACATCACTTAAAAAATCTGACTTCTCGACTATATGCCGGGGACCACGCTTGTGGAATTCGGTTCTTGACGAAAATATGAAAAAAATAAAATCTATTGATACATTTAAAAGAACTTTAAAAAAACAATAAATTTAAACATTACGTACATTCTATCATTTTTTTGAAAAATTGAAATAATTTTTTATTTTTTATTTTTAATGTATTTTATTTATTTTTAATATTGTATTGAATACGTATACGCATATGTACCGATTTGTAATTTTTTTTTCTTTTTTCTCCTTTAATATTGTATTGAATATGTATACGCATATGTACCGATTTGTAATTTTTTATTGGTTATTTTTAATAATTTTTTTCAATTTTTTTTTTTTCAAATATTGTCAAATATTTTAGATTGTAAATTGGTCAACTCTGCTTAAAATCTGTGAGTCTAACCGGGCCATAATTGACACCACAGTGCAACAAAATGTATTTAACATAGTCATTAAGTGATATGCAGAAGGTCTACTTGCTCGCTTAGAACCAATTGCTTTTTCACTTGATAAAACACAAAGTGAAAAATCCAAAATAGCAGATGTAGTGGAAGTATGGAAAAACCTAGAAATCAAACTTTTGTGTAAAAGTGAGAAAGTTATCAATAAAGATACGAAAAGGCAGTGACCCCGTCCCATCTTCTGGCTAATCTTCTTAATGAAATTGAAAAAAATACTGCGTTGGAATATGCGAATCTACAATATCCACATATTATTCCTCCTGTTATGAAATTTAGAGGAAAGTCGTACGCGTTCCTGGAATTTGAATTTAGCTTGGAGGTTTTAACAGCATTATCGTCTGTTCAGTCGTGGAGATCACACCGTGATAACATTGAAAGTAAAACATTAAATACAATTTTGCAATTGATTAATGACTGCGGTAGCTTCATCTGCAGGAGTTGAATGTGTGTTCTCCTCTTACGGCTTGGTACATTCAAAACTGAGAAATAGATTGGGTACGAGATTGGGTACGGAAAAAGCTGCTAAGCTTGTGTTTTCCCAGTGGGCACAAGATGTAAAAAAGACGTCTTTTGAACGTCTTTTGAACGTTTCAGACGTCTTTTGAACGTTCGAAAGACGTCTTATTTAGGTCCTGTGCCCACTGGGTTTCTTCAAGGCAATTAATCAGCAGGAAATTATTCACTTTGATGTTGATGATTAATTTTAATGCTGCACACAGGAGAAATATTAGTTTTAATTGATAATTATGTTTATTGATTTGTTTTGTGCACTGTAGCATTACCTGTTTTATTTATTTTTACCTTATACTTTGAGACATTAATTCTATAAATACATAGTTCTTCTATATTTAATTAGTTTTGTTTTGAAATATGACATAAGTAGTTTTTAAATAAACTTTTATTATTTAAAAATAAAAGAAAACTTGATTTAAATCATTAGTCATCCAAAAAAATCTTTTGATTTGAATCTTGATTTAAATCACTGATTTAAATCGATGTGATTTAAATCGACCAACCCTGTTTCGTATACACTTTATTAAATGCAAAAATTCAAAAAGTAAAAAAATGCCATTAGTTGTTAATCTAGGAGATTAGCAATCAATCGCTTGAAAAATGCTTGATTTACTCTATTATGAATGCAAAATAATAAAGTGCAAAATAATCAAAAGCTCGAATATTGACCTCAGGTTAATATTTTTGTTCAAGAACTTGAGTTCATGTTACTCATGCTTTCAACGAATTAATTTTGTCAAAATCTACAAATTTTGAAAATTGAAAAATGAAAGTTCACCTTTTTTTACTTTTACAACTTCTTCTTTGTAACTTTTGACACTAACTAAACCATCCTCCGCATTTTTGTGTGGCGTTAAGGAGGTATGTTTTTAAGTACATTATTACCAGACTCCACACTCAGCAAAAGTATTTAAAGGTGTTTTAAGAGTTGAAGAATCCAGACTTCAAGTGTGAGGACTCTAAAACTCTTGCCAATTGTCTAATGTAAATTAATAAACAATTTTAGATTTTTCTTGGAAATATTATTTAGATTTTGGGGACTTGAGGAGAGAAAAAAAAGTTGCTGAATACTATATATTAGTGGTAAAAGTTATGTAGCTTTGCACTATAAGAGTTGTTGAAATTAAAGGAAAAAAAAAAATCGCTTATGAAGGACCGTTGCAAAGCAAAATTTTTATTTTCTTGTTAAACATTTTTAGTAAATTATCATTAAATAATAGAATATAATTATTATATATAATATTTTAGAATTATTATTTAGAATATTTATAGAATATAATAATATCATATTATATTACAATATACTGAATTACTGAAAATGTATATTTACATCTTCATTTATTATTGAGTTTTAATTTAAACACAAATAAATTGATTTATCATGAGAAAGAGATTTATATTCTTCATGAACCAAAAATAACCAATAAAATCGAAATCCAACTTAAGATACTGTTATTAA
Organism: Hydra vulgaris; assembly: GCF_038396675.1. Taxonomy (NCBI): domain Eukaryota; kingdom Metazoa; phylum Cnidaria; class Hydrozoa; order Anthoathecata; family Hydridae; genus Hydra; species Hydra vulgaris. The sequence continues at coordinate 48,083,353 of NC_088934.1, read as the reverse complement.
AAACGTTATGCTAATAAAAGCTCGCTTTGTTTGTTATATAGTATCGCGGCCGTCAACTTGTAAGATCGCTTGATCAAAAATCTATTTTCTTCGGTATTTAACTAACGGACGGTATATTTCGAACGTATATAACGATGTCCAACGGACGGCTTGTGAACGACTGTTTTCATGCAATTGAAAACGTGCCTCTCCGTTCCCGGTTTAAATGACGTATCATTTAAACCGGGGATGGACGGACAGAATTGTAACGTTCTCTGGGCGTCTTGCAGACGATGTATGACCACTGGATTACCTGAAATTAAACCGTGACATCATAAAATTTGCCAAATTTTATCAGTTCCTCAATCTGAATTATTATTTTTGTTATAGTTTTTAAGTTGCTCTAGGAAAACCTAAATGTCTTATGACAGAGCACCGCAAAAAAGTTCTTGCCTCCCCCTTAGAAAACGTTGTATATCTGGTGAGAGTTGGCATCGAATCTCGAACCATTCGGGTCTTAGGCAGCACTCTAACCATTGCGCTACAACTACTAATTGATTTTTGATATATTAAGTTCTAGTCTTTCTGATTTCTGTTGCATATTTATGAAAGTAGCTTTATTACTCAGGTATTTAAAATTATAACTTTTCTAAAATCTTAATAAATAGTCCTGTTTGTTCATCAAAAATTCCTTGAACAAGATCTTAAAAAAGCCTTGAATATAAACCCTTGAATAAAAACGTCAATGTAAAAAAACTTTTTAATAATAAATCCTTTTAAATAAAAAAAATATATTTTGACATTATTAATTATATATGTATTTATACAGACATCTTTAAAGCAATAGATCTTTTCATTAAACATGTCTATAATGCTTTAATTATTCAATTAAATTCTTGACTGATTTATCATTAAAAAAAAAGAAGTTAGCTGTTTTAAACAATGTTTACACAACATTTTTATGCATTTGGATTTTACTTTATTTAAGAGAAATGGGTGAAAAACAAGGTTCAAAAATGTTACGAATGATGCAGAAATTTCACAAAAGGTCCAGGAACGTCACTATTTGATATCTTATGAGATAATATTTGAGTTCTAGCAAACTTATCTTCTCAGATTTTGAGTTCTAGCAAACTTAGCTTCTCACAAGTCAACGTAAAATCGTTTAACGATATTCAAAACAAAACACTGATGTTTCATCAAACATTGTTTCACATTGATGTGTAAATATCGATGTGAAAAATAACTGACACGAAAATTTTTAAAAAAAAAATCTCAAATAGATCAAGAAAACAGAGCACAAGAAAACAGAGCGTGGCGATGGCAGCAGTACAAGATTTGAATGAAAAAGTAAAGATTCTAGAAAATAAGTTAGATGAAAAAGACGAAATCATTAAAAACCGCATATATAGATTGAATATTTAGAACTTTTAGAAATATTTAGAATAATGTTGTTGTTGAAAGCGAAAAAGCATGGAACATCGTTGCTGGAAAGAACATTAAGAAGACAAAAGAGTCTAAAAATAATACAGAAGACATAAAGATAAAAAAAATTGACACGTTTAAGATCTAAAATAGAAGGTAAATCAGCGCCAATAATTCTTGAATTAGAAAGTAAAGCCTGTAGAAATTTAATGTTAAAAAATGCATACAATAACAAAGGCAAAAATAATGGTATTTATTTTAACGTTGATATGACTGAAGCAGAAAGGTACCTTATGTATCAACTAAGAAATTAAACTAAAGAACTAAATACTTCAACTGATGCATCATCGATATATTATGGTATCAGAGATTACAAAATAGTGAAATTAAAACGTACACAAAATTAGCAATCAATGAGTTTAAGTATTAGTTCACTCAAACTAATTTTGTCTAATAATAAATTCAATAAACAAAACATTGCAACTAACACATTGACTAAATATGTTAAAAAATCTCAGACTCGTGATGTAATTAATTCCGAAAAACATAGTATAGATATAAATAAAAATTGTCTAAGTTGTAGATACACAAATGCTACATCATTAAATAATAATTTTGACTTATTTCTATTAGATATTACATCCTTTAAATCTGATGTCTATATGATCACAGAAACTTGGTTTAATGAAAACTCAGTTACACATGTAAATGGTTATCAAATAATCCATAATAATAGATCAAATAGTCGTTCAGTTAAAACACACGGAGGTGGTGTTGCTATCTATGTAAAAGAAATTTTTTTTAGTTTACTCACTCAATGATAGTTTCACTAAAAACAACAACATTGAACATACTTGGTGTATTTTAAGTATGAAAGATGAACAAATTTTACTTGGTCGTATTTATCGGCCACCTGATGCATTTGAAGAAATAAATAACTATATTTGTAAAATAATAGGTACTCTGGTTTACTTATAACTACATCTGTAATCATAATAGGTACTCTGGTTTACTTATTTCAGGAGATTTTAATTATCCAAATATAATATGGAAAAAAAATAATGTTCAAAACATGAAAAAATATGATAAATACTCCACCAAATTTGTTGAATATATAAATGACAACTACTTACATCAAGCAGTTATATAATCTACATATACTGCAGATTTAATTAATGGTAATATCATAGATTTAATTTTAACAGAAACACATGTCCGTATAAATAAAATCCATCATAACCCAACTTTAGGCAACACTAGAAATGGACACCAAATACTTAGCTTGAAATATTTTGTAAAAAACACTAATAAAAATGAAATGTCAAATTTTGGAAAATCTGGATTTAACTATAAACTTGGTAATTACACAGTCATAAATAAAGCTATTAATGAAAACGATTGGGAAAGTCTTTTTGGAAAAAATAGTATTAATGAGTGCTATGAAATATTCCCAAATATCTATATTGAATTATGCAACAAATACATTCCTAAAATGCACAAACTATTATCTAATGGTTTTAAATGTGACAAGCTAAAAGTCCAATATTTTTTAACCAACAAAACAATAAAAAATCTAGTTAAATCAAAAAGAATAAATTATGAAAAAAAAAAATAGCTGAGTCATCAAAAAAAATCCAAAACTATTTTATGCATATGTTAATTCAAACAGAAAAATAAAATTAGGCATTAATATAATAACAGATAAAAATGATTCTTTATAAACAAATCGTGATAACATTGCTAATATCCTCAATGAAAACTTTCATTCAATATTTGTTATAGAAGACAAACAAATTTTCCTAACATTACAGTAAAAACAAGCAAGATTTTAGAATTAGATATAGACTCAGTATTAACTCAAGACATGGTTAGAATTAAACTAAGTGAACTAAATGTCAATAAAGCATTAGGAGCAGATGGTATAAGTTCGTATGTGTTAAAAAAATGTCAAAATAGTTTTTGCAAACCTCAAGAGTTACTATTCAAAAGATCCTTAAAAGAAGAACAAATTCCACTCATGGAAAATGGCAAATGTAACGCCACAATACAAGAATGGAGATAAAAATGATCCTGCAAACTATAGACCAATTTCATTAACGTCAATACCATGCAAAATTTTAGAATCAATCTTAGGTAAAAAAATAATGGATTACATGTTAATAAACAATTTATTAAATAGTAACCAACATGGTTTTCGAAAGAACAAAAGCTGTACTACTAATCTACTAGAAACACAAGATATTTTATTTGATGCTATTGAGAATCGCTGGTGGGTTAATATGTTGTATACAGATTTCTCAAAAGCTTTTGATAAAGTACCTCATATACGATTGATGTTAAAAATAAAATCATATGGTATTTTTGGAGTAATTCTAAATTGGATAGAAGCCTATTTACATAACAGAAGGCAACGAGTATTTTAGGGGATTGTGTATCAAAATGGCTAACAGTTGAGAGTGGAGCTCCACAAGGTTCTGTCCTTGGGTCTCTTCTATTTCTTATTTTTATAAACGATCTGCCAGACACATTAAAAAATAATATTAAATTATATGCAGATGATAGCAAAATTATAAATAGTTTTAAATCAGATGAAGATATTCGCATAAACAAATTACAACTCGATATTGATAATATTATGAAATGGTCGCCATTATGGCTAATGAAATTTAACTATGAAAAGTGTAAAATTATGCACATTGACTTTAAAAATCCTTGTATCATTTTTTTAATGTTCGACGCTGAAACTCAACAGAATAATATCTTAGCAACATCAAAAGTAGAACGAGATTTAGGAGTAATGATGCAATCTAATTTAAAATGGACCAATCATATTGATAAAGCTGTCGGAAAATCAAATCAAATGCTTGCTCTTATTAAACGAACTTTTAAATATTTTGACTCGAATATGGCAAAAAAATTATATACAACTTTTGTAAGACCCCATCTTAAGTTTGCAACTCAAGTAAGGTGTCCTTATCTGAAACAAGACATCGTAAAGTTAGAAAAAATACAGAGAAGAGCAAAAAAAAATCGTTCCAGCTTTTAAAAAAATGCCATATGAAAAAAGACTACAGTTATTGAAATTAACGACTCTAGAAGAGCGTCGTTTAAGAGAAGATCTTATTTTTCAATATAACAGAACGGTTATGAGGAAATAATTTGGATAAATGACTCAATATCTAAAGTTCAATTAAAACCTTACAATTTTCGAAGTCATAACCAAAAGTTAACAAAGGCATACTGTAAGAGTAATGCTAGATATAATTTCTTTTCGTGTAGAGTCGTAAATGCTTGGAATGGTTTACCACCACATATTGTCGAATCAATAACAATTGATCAATTCAAAAATAAACTTGATAAATCAGATAATTGCAAAAATTATTTATTAAATACTAAATAATATTTATATACATTGAAAAGTAAACAATGCTATTTTTAAAACATTTATAGCTGTTATAGCACAACATCTTCTGTTATTGTGCTCCACAATTGATTTCATCAATTGCCACAGTGTACATTATTATTATTATTATTATTATTATTATTATTATTATTATTATTATTACTATTATTGTTATTATTGTTATTATTATTATTATTATTATTATTATTATTATTATTATTATTATTATTATTATTATTATTATTATTATTATTATTATTATTGTTATTATTATTGTTATTATTATCATTATTATTAATCTCAAGAGCCTCAAATAATATAAGGGGTAAGATTAAGCTTATTTTATTTAATCTTACTTGAAACATCATTATTTTTCGTAAAATGTTTATTGCTGCTATTCTAAAAGTTTTTTTGTATTGCAAAAGTGATACGATCTGAACTAATTGTATTGAATTTTTTCAGTATTGTTTATTTAATTCATGCAAATTTAAAATAAATCATGTAGTCTGGTTTATTAAACTTGGAGTATATAATAAATATGTATTGGAGTATATAGTAAAAATGGTTAAAATTATTATAATTTTTTTTATAGTGAAAGGGCTGGAGGGGTGAAGGTTTAGTTATTTATGTGATACAAGAAGTCCTAATGGTCTTATCACAGTATTTCGCGTAATCGGATACAACTAGAAAATTCACACTTTATTCCTTACCAATGACATATACAAGACCAATGTTGGCTTTGAACCACAGACCCGCAGATTTGAATCCAGATCTGTGACCACTACACTATGGCTGTATAGAAATTAAGTAACTCTGCTTGTAAAACAAGATTAAAATGCAATAAGACGGGGTTCGTCTGTAAACTAACCAAGCACCTTGCATCGATGGGCTGACGGCATTTTGCGAAAAAGATTATAAGAAATTAAAATCCTTCCAATAAATTTAACTTTTTTTTTATTTTACCTAATTGGGTCATGTCTATGTTTGTTCTCATATATTACATTAAAATAATACATAAACTAAAAATATTAAAAAAATACCAACTATATAAGTAAATTTATAGGACCCCAGGTTACACTAAGTCATTTATATACAAATCTAAAAGTTATACAAATATTCTACTTATTTCTACAACCACAAAATTGTGTATATAACGTATGTGTTAGTATATATAACGTATGTGTTAGTATATATAACGTATGTGTTAGTATATATAACGTATGTGTTAGTATATATAACGTATGTGTTAGTATATATTACGTATTTACATTGATATTTGAGCAAAAGTATTTTAGTTAAATATATATAAAAATTTATCCAATCAAATTTTTTAGAATTTGTTATAATAAGCCAAGCTTATATATTACTAATTTAAAACATTCTTCATACTAAGAGTGTAATAATTTGGTATTGTATTTCTAAAACTGGTTTATTGGCAACTTAATGTAGAAACTTTACTGTTCATTGATATGGTTGAAGTAGATACTTTACTGTTCATCGAGATAGTTGAAATAAATGTTTTGCGCGAATAAATTGAAAAATTAGCAAACTTTTTACCACAAAAAAAAACCTTCAACTGTTGTTTGAATTTTATATCTACTACTGAATAAATTATGGGGTTGACAGCGGCATGAAGACCGTAGGGTATATCGGAAAACATTTTGAGAAACCTTATAATTTGCGCATTTTTTATGTTATTAAGATTATATTGGTCGTTGATAATCCAATAAATTCGATTAGGTAGAACCAAGACAGCAAATAATACTAAAATTGATACAAGCATGATCACAACATTCTTATTGTTTCGATATCGAGATTTAAGCTGCTCATCTCTTAAAATGTTATTGTCTTGATATGATCTTTTTAACCACACCATCATAACGCCGTATAACACAGCAAGAGAAACTATTGGTAAAAAATAATACAAAACAAACAATGACCATGTGTAAATGCGCGACTTATCCTTGCTCCAAACTTCTACACATGTCGTAAATTCCCCTTCCTGAAGCACAACTAAGGGAGGTATAACAGATCCGATTCCTATCAAAACATTTAAACATACAATAAATCGCATTCTGTTTGTACTTAATAATTTACTAAATGGTAGCATGATGCCAAAGAATCGATCTATTGCAATTATGACTATAAATCCAACAGCAATGTTTGCAGTACCAGCCAACGATGCGCGTAGTAACTTGCACATAATTAGACCGTATACCCATTTGCAAGTCCATGTTTGAGGTACACTCATCAAAAATAGAACAGCAGCAAATGCAAAATCAGCAAGCGCAAGACCAGATATTAAATTTCTAAATCTTGAAGAATCTTTTCGGTTCATAAAAGCAAAGACAATTACTAATCCATTGCCTAAAAGTCCGAGAACCGAAGATATAATATTTGCAATTGCTATTCCTGTGTTACTTACAGAATCACACTTAAACTTTATCGATACAGTTGTTATATTTAAAAAGTCACATAATGGCTTCATCATAAGCACCGTACACGAACAGTTCTGTGTCGAAATTTTAAAAATGCTGCAAATTTCGAGCAGAGAGAGTTTTGAAATATCAATACCTGGTTTCCTAGTTGTTTTTTGAGAAATGTGTTTTTGCGTTGTTGATTGCCATGTAGATGTCATAATATTTATCGGTGTTTGGTTTTCAATGATTCCTACTGCTATTACGCTGCTCATCATAAACACCATCATTAAGACCGCCAAAAAAATAGTTTTGATAATCATTTTTATTCTAAAAATAGTTATATTCATACATTAATAAACATAAACAAACTTTTTAAATTAGTTATAGATAGCGAGAATAAATTGAGTAAAAGTTGTTTGTCTACCAAATAAACAATATATGGTGTTTTTCAGCACTGGTACTAAAAATTTTAAACTTTAATATAATTTGTTTTATTAAATAGTGCAATTTTTTGTAAATGTTATGTTTGTAAAAAAGAAGAAGAGAGTATATATATAAGAAGGATACTCCACATATTGTTTATTTGGTTGACAAAAAAATTTTACTCAATTTATTTTAAATTTTAGTTTTTACAATTTAGTTCAATGTATATACATATATATATATATATATATATATATATATATATATATATATATATATATATATATATATATATATATATATATATATATATATATATATATATATATATATATATATATATATATGTATATATATATATATATGTATATATATATATATGAATGTACATATACCATAAGTTGCGAGTGTGCGTTTAGGCACACACATATTAACATTTAAAATGTTAATATTATACTAATAAAACTTAGCAAAATAGAAAAAAGTGACACAAAAATGATAAAATGAATGCTATGCTAATGAATTTAATATCAATAACAAATTTGAACCGGGGATCACTAATATCATTAAAATCATGTTATGTATTAGATAATTAAAAAAGATATTTAAGTTTTTAAAAAAGTTGCCTTGAACATTTTTTAGCTAAGTATTAATATATTTAATTCAAATATACTCATAAGTTCTTTTTCGTTTTCATTTTTTAAAACTTGTTGTTTTTTAATTAAATTTTTTGTTTTTGTAATTTATCTTTATTTTCCATAGTAACTACAAACTGTTTTTGCAATTATTTTAATTACGATAGGAAGTAAACTGACATGCAATTTTCATTACGGTAGCATCAAGGCATTTTCATTATACGGTAACATGCCCACGTAAGAAATAAAGTGATAAATAGTAAGTTAGGCTGATCTTCAGTAAACAGTGTATAAGTGCTTTAATAACCTATAAATCTACGCATAAACTAAATATATTTACATATTTACTTTAAGCGTACTTTGATATATATATATATATATATATATATATATATATATATATATATATATATATATATATATATATATATATATATATATATATATATATATATACTCTTGCATGATTGTCTTTAAGTATTTCCATAAAATGTCAGTTTTAGGTTATCTTTAAAAAAAAATTTATAAAGACCGGGTAAAATAAATTTTTTCTTGTTATTTCATAGACTGCCTGCCCCAACCAAACCCTCAGTCGATGTAGAAGCACTCTGTTGCGATTCAGGCTATTTGTCAGTCATTGTAGCAGCATTCTGTTGCGAGTCAGGCTATAGGACAGTGCCGATATAGCAGCAATCCGTTGCGAGTCAGGCTATAAGATATTGCATTGTAGTCGATGTTGCAACACTCAGCGCATGTTTTACAGTAAAAAAATAAAAACATTTGTGGCCTTAATTTGCGTCTTTGTTGGTTTTTAAAAACATTAAATTTAATTAGTTTCTTCAAATAAATCACTGCGTTTTGTTACAATCTGACCGTAAACTTGTCAGTCTAAATACCTTAAACAAGCAAAGAGCTGTTTTTACCAGAAACTGTATATCTAAGCCCTTTAATATAGGTATATTAATATATATATATATATATATATATATATATATATATATATATATATATATATATATATATATATATATATATATATATATATATACTCATGTCATTTATATTGAAATTTTTCTATGCATTGAAATAATAAAAAAATTTAACAATAAATTGAGCTTCAATACAAATATTCCGCATTCCAAAGATAAAATGCTTTACAAGGATGTTCGTATTTTCCTGCAACATTTAAAATGCTTTTAATCCATTTTTACTTTAAATTTTTAAGTTTAACTTAATAGGGCTTACTAGGTTTTTACAAAAAAATACGCAGCTCTAAAATCAAATAAAACATTTGTTACATATTTTACATAAAATTAGTTAATCTTTATTATCAAACGTTATTTATTGTGAAACGTTCTTTTTCTTGTAAAAATTGGTTATAGATCTGAAGAAAAGATGTAATAACAACTAAGAAAAAATATATATTTATAAAAATTGTCTCCTATACTGTAGAGGACTTGAGGAGGTAATTAACTTAAAGGCAAAAAAAAAACAAAGAAGAACTAAAGATAATGAAAAAAGTGAGAGTAAATGATTTTACCAAATACCAATAATAATAAGTAATATTATTCTTTAAGGTTTTTTCAATTTCATTAAAACAATAAATTTTTCCCTATGTTTTAACAGTAGCAAAAGTCATACCAATATTAATAAATAGTGACGCTATAAATTTATAATCTTCTGACAATTTTTTTACACAGCGATGTCGCAAAACTTGCCCAGAGTGGAGTTTGAACCAGGGATCCTTTGTTTCTGAGGCAAGTACGCTACCACTGCGCCACGGCAGCTCTAAATATTAAAAAGTGGTGATATCACAAGTTTAAAATCTTCTGACAATTTTTTTACATATCGATCAATATGTCAGCGATTCATTTGGATTCCCAAAAAACAACTTGTCTAAACTCTTACTTCTTCAATTTACCAGAGTTCTTCACTTTTTTAGAGATAATTCGAATTAGAAATGTAAAATTTTTTAAAAATTTAGAAATTTTAAAAAATATAATTCTATTTACATTTTCTAAATTCTTTATTTTACAAGAAATATTTCTGGCTATTTAAAAAAGTTTCAAATAGTCAGAAAACTTTTAACACCCTCTTTCAAAAAAGAGGGTGTTTTTTGGGTGTTTTCTGTGAGTGTTTTATATGGATGTTTTTACTGACGAAAGCTTATACCATATTTACAAATTTTTAAAAAAAAATTTAAGTCGCACGATAATCTTGAAATATATTCATTTGGTTTAAAAGTTAATAAATTGTCAAACGCGATTAGTTTTTGTTGTGGGTGTGGGTAAAAGCAAAATATCTAATTTGTTAAACAAGCATTTAACTAGGGAGTTAATGCTTTATTCCTTACCAACAACGCTAAATATGCCTAGAGCTCGCTTGAATCCTGGATCGCTTGGTTATAAAGCAAGCGCTCTAACCACTACGTCACGGCAGTTATAATTTCATTCTCGCAATCATAAAAGATTAGAAGCTGTACTTTGGTTTGACCAGTTATCGATCTAATAATTGTTGATCACTCTGACCACCTCATTATGACTTAAAAAGTTGAGTATGTAAAAAAGAAACGTAGGATCAATTATAATCTTTTTAATATATAATCCTTTATATTATTGAGAATGTCATGGACCGCTGAGAGGCTGAAAAGTAGCCAGAGAAGAAATCTAACCCCCTTAAAAAAAATTTTCAATTCAAAAATTATTTGGCAAATTTTGGCCTGCGTTTGGTAAGTCTTTATATTTTTTAACTTTTTTTCCCAACTTGCAAAAAACAGAAACGTCACCCCTTCCCCCAGAACCTTTAAGATCTCTTCGGGATGCCCCTGTATAGCTCATTATTTATAAAGCTTAGAAATAAATTTTGTATGACTCAACCTATATAAATTTCTGAATTTTTTTTTTTTTTTCATTTCATGTATTATTTGCACAAATAACTTGTTTTAGAATAAACAAAAGTAACACCTTAATCATTAAAAATCATTAAAAAAACGCAGCCGTGGCTAGATTTCTTGCTCAGAAACTAGAGGTTTAAGGTTCAATGCTGGCTCTACCCCAATAAGAGAAATTGGTAAGGAAGGAGGCGTAAACTGAAAACGTGAAAGTGAAGCGTAAATGCTCTTAAGCGATACTCAATGATAAGACCATATAGACTTTTTGGAGCACCTTAATAACTACAAAAAGAAAAAGAAAAGAAAAAGACTTATTCAAAGTTTTTTTAAATTTGAATCAATAAAAAATAAATTAAAATTAAATCTGTAGCTGATCAAACGTCTGTAGCTGAGTAAATGTCGCATCGATGTCGGCGATGTTACCTATGTTCTTGTTTATTCAAATGATATTTTGGTAGGTACGTATTTAAACTGCTGGATGGCTTGTTAGGATATGAATAAAAATTACTAAACTTATTACGAAATGTTTCATGATGAAACATTTTATCCACTTAAAAAAAAGCGATATTTACAAATTTTTACTAGACATTCTTAGAGTTGAGCATGAGATGCAAAAAAGATTAAAAATAATGTTAATTTAAATAATTTAAAATAATGACAAAAGGGCTTAAAAAATCATCAATAAAGAAGCAAAAGCTCTACGATAATTTAAAAAAAAATAAAACTTTAAATAATGAAACGAAATATAAAAAATCCAAAAATTCTTTTGAAAAATTAACAAAATAATTTTAAAAAAACTATTACTCAAATCTGCTCGAAAATAGAAAATGGTACAAAAAAATGGGATATAATAAAAGAAGTACCTGGAAAAAAAAAACTAAACATAAACACTGTTTTTCCAAATCGTTAACAAACAAAAATGAACACAGGTGTTTTTGACAAAGACAAAATTGCTGATATATTTAATGAATTCTTTATAAACGTTGGTAAAAATTTAGCCAAAAAAACAATTCCGGGAAGCAAAACGTTTAAGTCCTTTTTAAAAAAAACACAGTTATGAATGAGTTTGAAATATTCTCGGATGAACTTCGAACAGCTTTAAATTTATTAAAAATCAACAAAAGTCCATGCATCGACGAAATCAATGCAATTGTTTTAAAATCAGTTTTTGATATTATCGAATCGCCTCTTTTAACAATATTCAATTTATCCTTTAAAACTGGTGTTTTTCCCTGACCAATTAAAATTAGCAAGAGTAGTCCCTATTTATAAGAATGGCGATGACTCTTTAGCATCCAACTATTGGCCTATATCAATTCTTTCTTGCTTTTTAAAACTTCTTGAACGTATCATGCATAATAGATTATATAGCTATCTTGAAATAAATAATATTCTGTATAGCAAACAGTTTGGATTTCGCAAGAGCCATTCAACATATTATGCAATAATTGAATTAGTCAATAAATTTTCGAATGGTTATGAAAATAATGAATATAATCTAGCCTTGTTTATTGATTTAACCAAAGCATTCAATACAATTGACCACGAGATCCTCCTACACAAGCTAGAGATATATAGAGTAACATGCAACAATCTAAAATGGTTCAGATGTTACTTAAATAACAGAGAACAAGAAGTGTCGCACAATTCAGCATGTACACGATTACAAACAATTAGTTGCGGTGTAACCCAAGGCTCAATTCTTGGACCTTTACTATTTTTACTCTATGTGAACAATATCTACTTAAATTCAAACATTTTAAATTTTACTCTTTTTGCTGATGATGCGAATATTTTCTTTACTCACTCAAATATAAAAGCAATATTTCCTACTGTTAATCACGAGCTGCAAAACTTAAATGAGTGGTTCAAAGATAATAAACTTTCCTTAAACATTCCTCAAAACAAATGTGTTTTTACAAACCATATAACTCTGTTAACTTACCACTTCAACTTCCCAAGCTTATAATCAACAACATTAATATAGAAAGAGACCATTCTATGAAAATCCTGGAAATAGTTTTTCAAGAAAATCTTAGTTGGAAGAATCATGTTTTGCACATCGAAAACAAAATCTCTAAATCAATTTGCATCACGCATATAATAAAACACCTTCTAAATAAAACTTGCTTAAAAAATATATGTTATTCTTTCATTCACATTTATATCAGCTGTTGCAATATCATTTGGGTAAGCACACACTCTTCAGTACTAAAGAAAATATACGTTAAACAAAAGCAAGCGTGTCGAATAGTATGCAACGCTAATAGATATACCCACGCCAAGCCATTATTCAGGGAGACTGGAGCTCTAAATATTCATGAGCTGAACCACTTCCAAAATTTATTATCTATGTTTCAATCGCAAAACAACTTGCTACCAAAATACTTTGAAAATCAATTTTCCACCATTGATCACAAATACTCAACGAAGTACTCTTTTCAAAACTTTAAAATTCCGAAGACTTTACATAAAATAACTGACTTCTCTATCTCAACTCGAGGACTGCGGCTATGGAATTCGATCCTTAAAGAGGAAATAAAAAACATGAAGTCATCAGATCTCTTTAAAGCAGCAATCAAACAGCCCATATTTAACTTAAGTGACTTCAACATACTCTCCTATTTTTAAAGATCAAATCAATAATAACTAACTAAAACGAATTTATCCCTTTTGGATAACTACAAACGATGATTATACCGTGGTTTATTTTTACTTACGAATTCTTCTTATGGATGATTATATCATTGGTTTATTTCTACTTAAGAATTTTAATCTCACGTGAAACTTATTGCAAAATTGCAAATCAAAGGGGGCTTGATGATAAGACTACAGTCTTCTACTTGCTTCTGTCATTATTCTAATTCTTATCTAATTAATAAATGTATTAAAGCTAATTGTATATAAATTAAGTAGCACCGAAATAAATTACAAAAAAAAAAAAATGTTTTAGGAATATATGTTTTCATTTATTTATAGTTTAGTTGTTGTTTACTTATTTTTCTATCATTTGCAAGTATTACTTTTTTTTAAAATCTTTTCGTGTCATACATTTTTTTTTTTTTTCCCTCTCTCTTTTTTCAAACATATATTTCGCTGTTCATACAGTTAAAAAAATATATATAAAGAAACGTTTTTAACTACAAAGAAACGTTTTCATAAAATAAAAATAAAAAAACAATTTAAATAACCATAGATGAACTCAAAGATATGGATGACCGAAATCTTCACAATCTTTTCATAGAACTCCTATTAGGTTTTTAACAAGTGTAAAGTAAAACAAAATTGTGATAATATTTATATAAAACTCCGTTAAAATATGAAAAAACAAGTAACTCCGTTATATATGTTGAGTAAAAGACAATAAAATAGAATAAACTTCCATAACTGTAAATTAAGTTATAAAAAAAATATCTTATAAGAAATTAAGTTAAACAAAAATGTTTATCAAAAGGTTCGTATATTAAATTTTAAAGCTTTCATTTCATTTTCACAAGTTCTCTTTTTATATTATCTTAAATAAGTTTACTGATTTCATCATACTGAAATGATTATTTTTAAAGCTGTTCCACAACTTAGACCTTCCATACATTATGCTGTACTCTTTATGCGTAGTTAATTTACGAGGCAGTGTATATGTGAGCCTCTCATTAGATCTTAGATAAAAGTTATTGCTTTGATTTATTTTAAATTTTGCTTCAAAGTTGTTTCCCAGTGGACACACGACGTTATTTCAACGTTGATTTACGGTTGATTTTTAGTCGCGACGTCATATAACCAAAAATCAACATTTTATCAACGTTGAAAATTCGTTGAAAACGATCAACTTAACGCGACGTTGAATCAACGTTAATTCAACGTCTGTATTATGAGTTCCGCCGTTCGTTTTGCATTTTAAGAACTCAAATACGCATGCGTAACTTTACGAGTCATTGATTAGGCCATCTATTGCCATTTCATAAGGTTTTGAGTTTGTCAATTTAACGATACCTGTAATAAAATATCACATCCGCCTAAAATATCACATCCCCCATAGAAAAACCGAAATCGAGAATGCGTTTTCAAGTTATTGCACTTAAAAGTGTATCTAGCACGTCCGAAATATTAAAGTACAAAAACAATAAAATTAAAAACGCAACGATCAAGATTCATAAAGCTTTTTGTAAATAATATACTATAAATGAAGTTAGCATTAAATGGTAATATATTTTAAATTCATACTTATGAAATTTTGATCTTAATATATTGCGTGACAATAGTTATATAGATTACACATGGGGGATGTGATGTTTTAGATACCAAATACTAATACTTTGCAGTATTTTAAATGATGCATAGGGGGATGTAGTATTTTAGAAGCCTGAATAAGGGGGATGTGATATTTTACGTAGGAATTTCAGCTTCTTATTGTGATATATATACAGATTACACATGGGGGATGTGATATTTTAGATACCAAATACTAATACTTTGCAGTATTTTAAATGTTACATTGGGGGATGTAATATTTTAGAAGCCTGAATATGGGGGATGTGATATTTTACGTAGGAATTTCAGCTTCTTATTGTGATATATATACAGATTACACATGGGGGATGCGATATTTTAGATACCAAATACTAATACTTTGCAGTATTTTAAATGTTACATAGGGAGATGAAATATTCTAGAAGCATAATAAGGGGGATGTGATATTTTACGTAGGAATTTCAGCTTCTTATTGTGATAATTAGTCACCACATATACTGAAATAGTGGTAGCTCTTTTTTATTTCTTTCAGCTTTGTTGGAATATGTTTAAAAATATATGAGATATATATATGTATACAATTTATGTTTATTTACAAAGCTTATAATAAATTTACAATTTTTTGTATTCTTTATTTTCATTATTTTTTTTAGCTTTTTAATGTTTAATTTAATCTTCTATTTAATTTAGATGCGATTGAGCTAACTATTAAAAAATGCAAAATTGTTTTAAACTATTAAAAAATTGTTTTAAACTATTAAAAAATTGTTCAACCAAGACTTTGAAAAGGCTTTTTAAAATGCATAGGGCTTTGAACGAGTTAATGAGTTCTAAAGATTCAAAAAGAACACAACTAACATATTTTTATGCTTGTATTTTTATGTGTTAGTGCATAAACATTTAAGGAAAAGAAATAATTACTGTTTGTCATTGTTGTTTCTTTTTTTGTATATTTTAAAATTTAAGGAGAGAGGGCTAGAAAATATTTGGAATCTTTTAATAAAGAAGCTTCTTTTAAATAAAAGAAGTTTCTTTATTATCCCAATAAAGAAACAATTCTAAAGTATGATTAAATTAACGTTTTTTTGTGGGTGGTATGAGAGAAGGTGCCTCTGATTCTTGAATCATTTTTGAATCTTCTCCAGTTTAGAAATCGATTTATATATATATTTATAATAATAAATGTAAAATCAATGTGTAATGATAAAGAATACTGTTCCAATACTGTATGTGCATTGTAGTATATTTATAGTACTGTACAATATTATGGAAAAGACGAACATAAAAAATTTGGGAATTGCGATTATTTACTGTTAACTAATTTGAAATCAAAACAGCATGTTGATTATTGTTGTTTTAAGCCCACTGCGACATCGAAATGCTTTCGCGAATATTTTAATCATTTCGACAACGAAACAATTGAGCAATAATAAAAAATTTCTATTTGTACACACTTAGAATATTTGGTTTCTTTATTTACTTAATGATACAAATGCTTTAAACCGTGTCCCACATTGTACGACGAGGATTTCAACAACAATTAAAAATCGTGCTTATAATGACAGCCAAATAGCGAGGAATTTGACAAGTTTAAAATAAGGATGAAAGTGTGGTGGTTTATTTAAAAGGATTAAGTTAGATAATAAAATATTGATTGGCATATGAAAGACTTTTTAATTTCAATTCAACGAGTCGAGTACAAACGCGTAGCCGTGGTAACAAAATTCCGAACATAAATTGCCGGTAATTATAATATTTGTCAAACAGTTCGACTTGAGCAGTTCAGGAAAGAAATGAGTTTAAGCAAAGTGAAGTGAAATTATATTAGTAAATATTTATTATTTGAGGTTAAAAGTTGAGCGCACAAATTTTTGTTTTGAATACACCTTCGTCTGACGTGTCAGAAACCCAGAGCTATTCAAATTTTATTACGCATAATACTGGTCTCAAAACATCTTGAAAAAACATTGAAAATATTTAAATAATATTCTTGTTACTTTTTTATTCAAAAGTTTCTATTCTACTTATTAAATATTTTTACTTTTCTTCAACTTAATTTAATCTAAGTAGTTTAATTTTCTACGTGTAATCTTAATACTAAGTAGGCATTGAAATTTATCCCCCTTCTACTACTTGCCTTACCGAGTCACACTTTACCTATCAGGGCTAGTCGTACAGGTTAGTCAACAAAAAGCCTCTCCAGACCACAACATAAGTCGCGATCTTTCGGCGAAGCCGTCAGCAACCCTTGCATGTGGAAATAGACGTTTTTAGAGGAAAAAAACATAAGTATTAGAAAATAGAAATATAAGCGTTACAAAGATAGGCATACAGAAAGGAGACAGAACGCTCATTTTAAAAGACAAAACTAAAAGAAAACAATAAATTTCTCTACAAAATAAATGATATTAAATGTTGTCTTTTTTCCGTACGAAAGACATAATTTAGTATAATAAAAGTCAAACGTGTGCAGCACATTTATCGTATATTGTATATGTAGCCTAACTGCTTTCCGTATGAGCCATTAAGACATACTTATTGATTTTCTTACGATTATGTATGTATATAAATAGTCCCTAACTCAGAATATGTAAACAGGTTTGATATACTCATTACAATTTTGAAAACTCAAAAGTTAAAAATGGAAAAGGTGGAAAAAAACGAACATTACTTTAAAAACATTTTAGCATATTTAACAGAAAGCACTTATCCAGCTGGTTTTCGAAAAGATGAAAAACGAAGTTTGAGAAATGTGTCAAAAAGTTATTGTGTGCTAAGTACTGGTAATAAAAAACAAAACTCAAATTCAAATGTTTCATTGAAATAAATGAAATTGAAAGTATACTTGTTCAATATTTACTATCCTAAGATAACAAGTTGAAGCGTACAGTAAAGATATGTGGAAACTTATATTATGCGGATATTGTTGTGGATACGGAAGAGCAAAAAAAATTTTTTGCTGTGGAACATGATAGTCCTTTAGGGGGTCATGGTGGCACAAACAAAACAACAATGAAAATAATGGAAAAACATTATTGGCCCAATATTACCGGAGATATTAAAAAATGGGTAAAGTATTATCATAGTAAGTTGTAAAACCACTACCATTGGCCTTGGGAAAATAAGATAAAAGGTTAAAAAAGGAATAAAAAAATAACTCTTTTAATAGATAAAACAATGCATTCGATGTCAAACATCGGGTCAACTGCTTTCCGCATACGAACCTTTACATTCCATAAAGGTAACTTAATAAAGTGTTTTTAAATATCTTTCCAGAATTCGGAATCTTTAATTTAGTATATTATACGAATGTATAATGTATTGTGTTTACTTTGTTATGTTGCATTATGCTGAAATTTTGTGTTTAGACCACAAGAGTATGGGAAATTATTGGTTTAGACTTCGCCGGACCATTTACTAAAACATCAATGTGTAACAGATACTTCATGAGTTGCACCAATTTATTTTCTAAACGGCCTATTGCTTACACATTACCAAATAAGGAAGCAATAACGGTAGCAAGAGCGATTATAAATTTAGTTACAACCTTTGGTTTTCCATCCGTCATACTTACTGACAATGGAACTGAGTTTTGCAATGAGGTATTTTTTAATTTTTTTATATAATGCAGACTTGTAGGAACAACATTAGGTCGAATCCTTTAAGGATGAATTAGAATAAAACCTTTTGATTTTGTATAATACAGCATTTACGATAGCAAGTAATAAAAATAATTCATTTTTTTCCGTTATTTAATTAGTTAAACGATGAGGTATATAAGATTTACTGCTGTTTATCACCCTCAAATACAAATATAAAAAGGTGTGCATTATTTTATCATTGTTTAAGTTCAAAATAAAATAATGATAATAATATCATTATTTTGAAATTACGTTAATTAGAAAAATCAGAAAACTTGTCGACGAAAACCAGTCAAACTGGGATGAGTTTCTAGATATAGTTTTATATCCATTACGAATTGAAAGACAAACGTCTACAAAAGTGTCACCTTTTGAGTTGATGTTTGGTGGTCGTTCACCTGTTTGCAGAAGTGAGTTCAAAGAAGTAAATATATTTGGATATCATTTTAAGCAATTATATTTACTTTACACTCATAATTTAGTATATCAATACCAGTATGCATTGTTATTTAGGAGGTCGGTATTTTTCCCGCAAATGAAGATGAAGTAAAAGCTGAAGTTTTGTTACTTGATATTAGAGGGAGGAGAAGCAAAGGCGCAGCTTTCAAGCCACGGTTTAAAGGACCTTATGAAGTAAGCAATATTACAAAATGTGAAAATTACAAACTGAGTAGTAATAAAGTTATTATAAAAGGAACCCACAAAAGAGCCCATGTTAAGAAATTTCTCGAAGGCATTTGTGATAAAGGTATGCGCACAACTTATATACAAGTTTTCCAATAACTACTTTTTTTAACTTTTAAAAAGAAAGCTAAAGAGTTTCATGAATATTATTGCTAAACAACCAATTTTTTCTAATTTGAAAGACTTTTGTACCCTCTACTTTAGAAACAATTACAACAAAAAGTGAAATAAAAATCGAAAAAAAATATTCATTGGTGGAAAGCATAAAGGGTAAATAGTAACAACAGATTTTCTTTTTATGTTTCAAATTTTGGTCTGCTTAAGCATTTTTTTTCCATATTTTATTTTTTGTTCAATTTTCTAGAAGCAAATAAGGCAGAGCAGATAATTAAAAGCTTTGAAGTTAAAGATAGTGAAGGTATGTCTTAAAAAATTACCTTTATATTTGTTATCTTTTTATTTTAATTTCTATCCAATTTTTTAAAAGCAGATAAGGCAGAGGAGACAATAAAAAGCTTTCTATTTGGAGATAGTAAAGGTATGTAATAAAAAACTACCTTTTTATTTATAAGTGTTAACGTTTTATTTAATGTATGGTTTGTTTAGTAGAGGAGGCAGATTCAATAAAAAGCTTCGTAGTTAAAGACTTCAAGGTATTTATTAAATAATTATAGTTTCATTTATATTTTTTAGCCTATCATTTTATATTTATGTTCAATTTTATAGACGAGACAAATAAGGCAGAGGAGACAATAAAAAGCTCTGTAGTTGAAGATAGTGAAGATATGTATTAAAAAATTTTCTTCAAATACCTTCATGTTGGCTTTTTATTTTAATTTATGTGCAATTTTCTAGGGATGTTTTATTCAAAAAAAAGCTGCATAGTTGAAGATAGTGAAAGGTATATATTATTCAGTGGCGCACTAGTAAACTGAAGATTTCTATGTAAACTTACCTAAATATAATCAATTTTAAACATTATCCCTACCCGGTGAAAAAATAGAAGGTCTAAAAATTTATAACATTATGTTATCTTCTGTAAATGTAATACTGTCGTTATTTTATTTGATAAATCTATGCTTGAATAATTAATTATTATTACATTTTATGAATAGGTCAATAATACAATATCTCCATGTTGTAAACCCTGTAAAAGCCATTATGGGTATATATCCAGATTTAGGTGGCTGCAAGATATATGATTATTCATTACAAGACACTTTAAACGAATGTCTCAGTGACGAAGTTGTTTATATTTATCTAAAACTACTAATAAACAGTAAAAAAAAAGTATGATTAATGAATATACTTCAAAATTGAATTTTTGTACAAAACAAACAGTATTAATAATTTGTCTTTATTTAAATCAAAAAAAATTTAATTTAAATATAAAACAATAAATTGAATGTCATTCCATTTATTAATGCTGTGAAGAATCGAATCGAAGTATTATCACCAGCTGGGTTGCTCTCACTGGAAAATAGGTCTGCATATATATATATGTATATATATGCAGACCTATTTTAGTTTGCTGAAAATTATATAAATGGAGAAGAATTGGTGACCACCTTTCCGATTGAAGAAGTGAATGCATATAGGAAGAAAGTGGTGCAACTACTATTAGATGAAGGAGGTTAGTAAGGTTGTTTATAGTGTTAAAAATATTTACATTACTTTTATATAAAATTACATTTAAAAAGAAACAAAAAAAAATGATAAAGCTAAATCAATAGGTCAAAAACGTTGGCAGGATAGTTTGTGTCGTATTTGCGGAAGTGAAACTGGTCCGAAAACTAGAAAAAATCAAAAAAAGATAAATGGGTATTAAGAAATATTTCAATTACTTTTAAACATTATTTTCAAATAGAAAAATGATTTAACCTTAAATATTTATTTTTAGATAAAATGTGACTTTTGCATCCCAAATCGATGGTACCATTAGGATGCATTGTTTTTAAAAATAAAACTTCATTTTGTTGTGAACAAATTTATTACTAAAAATTAAAAATAATAATAAATAATATAACATTTATTACATAATAAATCTTGTAAAAAATTAACAAATAGAATGGTTGATATTTATAACTTTAATAAATACATTTTATAACATAATAAATAAAATATTACATCCCCCTATGTAACATTTAAAATACTGCAAAGTATTAGTATTTGGTATCTAAAATATCACATCCCCCATGTGTAATCTGTATATATATCACAATAAGAAGCTGAAATTCCTACGTAAAATATCACATCCCCCTTATTCAGGCTTCTAAAATATTACATCCCCCAATGTAACATTTAAAATACTGCAAAGTATTAGTATTTGGTATCTAAAATATCACATCCCCCATGTGTAATCTGTATATATATCACAATAAGAAGCTGAAATTTCTACGTAAAATATCACATCCCCCTTATTCAGGCTTCTAAAATATTACATCCCCCAATGTAACATTTAAAATACTGCAAAGTATTAGTATTTGGTATCTAAAACATCACATCCCCCATGTGTAATCTATATAATTGTCACGCAATATATTAAGATCAAAATTTCATAAGTATGAATTTAAAATATATTACCATTTAATGCTAACTTCATTTATAGTATATTATTTACAAAAAGCTTTATGAATCTTGATCGTTGCGTTTTTAATTTTATTGTTTTTGTACTTTAATATTTCGGACGTGCTAGATACACTTTTAAGTGCAATAACTTGAAAACGCATTCTCGATTTCGGTTTTTCTATGGGGGATGTAATATTTTAGGCGGATGTGATATTTTATTACATACCACATTGCTTAATTTGCGATGCATTAGTGATAAATATTAAATAAATCTTTTTATTTATTTCATCAGTGTGTATTGCATGAAGACTTTGCTTGAATTTGTTTTAGAGTTTGTTTAAGTAAGTAGTTTTTTAGAGTTTGATTAAATTGTTTTACTATGTATGTTAGTATATTTGACTATACTAATTTTATATTATATAAATATAAAATATATATTATCAATGTTATATATATATATATATATATATATATATATATATATATATATATATATATATATATATATATATATATATATATATATATATATATATCTAATCTATATAATATATATATATATATATATATATATATATATATATATATATATATATATATATATATATATATATCTATATAGTGCGTGATTCTTCACCATTTAGTAAACTTGGCATCGATGTTCATTTTTACCCCGTTGTTCATAGTCACCCCTTTTCACAGTATATATTATATATGTATATTTATTTATATATTTATATATACATATAATATATGATATATATATATATATATATATATGATATTATTATATATAACATATGATATATATACATAAAATATATGATATGTTGATAATATATCATATAGACTATAATAATCATAATACTATATTATAGTATTTTTATTATTGTTATTATTATTTTTATATTTTTTTAAAATTGGGAAGAGCGGAAAGAAAAAAGTGGTTCTTACGCCAACACATACGTCACTTTTAATTTCTTTTGACTTTCGTCCAACATTTGCGAGTTGTCAGAAATTTAAAACCATTAATTTAATTACAAATTAATCGTTTTTTAAAAAAGCCGCAAAAACGCAAATTTAATTGACCAGAATGTTTTTTAAAACATTATGAATGTTTTTAACACTATAAACAATGTTTTTATTATTATTTTTTTATTAAAATGTTTTTATTTTTATTTTTTTTTACTGTAAATCATGCACGGAGTGCTGCTTCATCGACTATCTTATAGCCTGACTCGCTAGGGAGTGCTGCTACATCGACTGACAAATAGCCTGACTCGCAAGGGAGTGCTGCTATATCGATTGATAAATAGCCTGACTCGCAACGGAGTGCTGCTACATCTACTATCTTTTAGCCTGACTCGCAAGGGAGTGCTGCTACATCGACTGAGAGTTTGGTTGGGGCAGGCAGTCTATCAATTAATAAAAAAAAAAATCCGGTCTTGCATTTTAACTTTTACTTTTTGTCAACAAAATATGGAAGAAAACTTTCAGACAACATATAAGTGTATATATACATACTATAAAAGTGCCTTCTGTTGTTTAGGGAAATGGCTACCCGGTTAAAGCGATGGAGACGGAATAATGTTTTGGTTAATGAGCTTCTTAGTAGTGACATTGATATTGATTGCTCAGCTTTATTAAATGAAGATGTCTGTAGCAGCAGCAATTGTGAGGCTACTGCAATAGTAGATTCTGAATATAATTCAGACTCTATCTTACAGGATGAAATTTAAAACTAAAAAATAAAAAGCAACTCAGATGAAAGCAAATTAAGTGGGAAAACAAGGGGGGAGGGGGGGATATTCCGGACTTTTTCCGCAAACAATTTTTCGGATTTTTCAAATTTGACCTGGATGATCTATTATATATATGTATAATATTTTATTGAAACTGACCTATTTCTACAAAAAAAAAAGTCATTGAATTTTTGAAATTTTAAAACCATTCGGAATTCCGCGGTATACGCGGTGCCATTGGGCTACCTAACCTGATATTGTATCAAAGTTTAATGTATTTATAAAAATAATAACTTTTTGTTGTAGGTTGATGACCAATGGTTTACAATCAAAGTTCAACATGGCTGGCGGCAAGGGTAAAGAGAAATTTAAAGGCACAAACATTTGTAAGGTCGTTGTTGGTAAGTCATGAGTAATGTTATCTGTTATTGAAAAACACAATTTGATGCTTTGGTGCTACTTTAATTTCAAGTTCTTGCTGTACTTGTTGCAAATTACTCAGGCAATACCTTTTTTTATAGAGAGCGTCATGCTTAGTAAAACGATTGCTACGGTTGCTGAAGTCAGAACAGATATCATGAGTTTGTTGAAATATGCACCCGACAGATCCAATGGTGGCGGTCGGTGCGTAAATGACGATTCGAATATGTTAATATAAAATGTATATATAAAATGGTAACATTCTATCTATTTCTTATATAAACTCCCTTAAAATAATTTTTTGAACATGAAATACACTACTTTTAGCGCAAAATATTGCTTTTTTATTGTCTTATTTTATCGCAACCCAAGTCGAGACAATTTAACATGTTAACGATGACAATTTAAAATGGCTGCAGCCTATTGGATATAAGTTATATCCAATAGGCTGTATAATTTTTATCAAATGACCAAAATTTAACGTTGAAATTAGGTTGTTTGAACGTTGTTCTAACGTCTTATCGACAATATATCAACCATATATGGTTGATATATTGTCGATAAGACGTTAAAACAACGTAATTTCAACGTTGAACTTTTAATTTTCATTTTATCGAAGTTGAAATATGGATGATATGTAGTCGATAAGACGTTAGAACAATGTTGAAACAACGTTTTCATCGACGTTGTTTCAACGTCGTGGTTTTAAACGTCGGATTTTGTTTCCAATTCCACCAAATTTCAACGTTGTTTCAACATTGCATTTCGTCGGTTTGCGACGTTGTGTCAACGTTATTTTAACGTCATTGTGCCCACTGGGTTGGTGTAAGATTTTTAAAATGATTATACAGGAAGATTATTTGATGAAATTTATTTACCTCATATACATTCTACATTTTCATTTCCCTCATTAATGGCTTCGCATGCTCAATTCTACTCTTTTGATATATAATTCTGTTAGCATGTTATTGCACACTAAATATCTTTTTAAGTTTTGCAGGCCTTATCCTAGCCCACGCAAGGTTACTATAGTTGATGTAGTTATGAATTAGGCTAAAGTGTGTTAACTTAGTATAATACAAACTGACATTGTATGAAGGAAAAACCACAAATGTCAAAGGTTAGCAACTTCAGATACTCCAAACATTAGTTTTTTCTTTCTATAGTAAGAATAAAACCTTTTTTGCATCTATTAAATATCAATATTCAGTTCAATGCCGTAACCCATTTGCACGTGTTTGACACGTAACTCACGGCAGCCATTACACTCGAGTTAATGGTGAGAAAGAGTTGCAGCACTTTTCTTACAAGAAAGTATGAACGAAAGTGTATGCAAATATCAAACTTATGTAAACTTCAAATTTTGTTTCGCACTTTTACTTTTACTTCAAAATTTCATCTCCTTATTTTAATTTATATTGTTTATTTTCCATTATAAAAAGATTTTTTTGTTTATTAAATAGTATTTAAATTATTCTAGATTAATACGTCTTAGTAGCCGGTGTGATTACTTTCCTAACGACATTTTTGTCGTTCAAATTCTACCACTGGCACCTGATTTTTCTAAAACACAAAATAAAACACATTTGAATTTTTATAGATATTAGGGTGGTGCGGAGTATATACAGTGGGGCATAACGGGACAGTTATGACTGAAGCCTTATATCTCAGCTAAAAATCGTTTCTTTTTTGATAAAACATTTTAAATTATCGTGCTTCATTATTGTAAAAAAAAAGATTAGTTTTAGAAGTACCAAAATGCATAAGTGAGTTTGCGAAAAACAAAATTTGCCTATTTTCTTAAGCAATACAACGACAAAAGTTTTATCTTGAACAATTGCTAATTTTTTTCTTTTTTTATATAGTTTATATTTATCAGACAGTTTTTTATCCTATTTTAGAATCTGTTTTTAAAAAACATCTGCAATTGAACTTTTTGAATAGTTTTAATTTCAGTAAAATGACTTTTGTTGTGCATATCAGGACAAAGAGTTATTAATATAGTTAACTATTAATAACTCTTTGTCATGATATTAAAATATATTAAGTTATACTACCACTTTGTCTACAGTTAAATGGTTTTATTTTTAATCAAAAATGTTATTTTCATTATTTAGAAAACCAATATTAGTAATAAGTCAAAAAAAAGTTTTTCATAAATTAACTTTGATTACTAATAGTGTTTAATGTAAACAACGATGGTAAGAAATTATATAAGAAAGATCAATCATTCAAAATAGGACTTAATGCAGTTTTAGCTGTGAACAAAAAAGAACTTGGATTTGAAAAATTAGCTAATGCATATGGCATATTTTAAATTACTCTACATTGGCATATCATGCTATTAAGCCAGCTCATCAAATACTACATTTATTGTCACCAAATAATATATTTATTATTTGGTAACATTTGTGGATATTTTTTGTGTGATTATATAGCTACCAATTATATAAATAAAGTATATAATCTTAATATATATAAAAGGCAATGTGTGTGTGTTTGTTTGTTTGTTCTCTATAGAAATCCGAACCGCCGGACCGATCTCGATGAAATTTGGCATGGGGGTAGTCCTCGAGGGGGAGAAGGTTCTTAGCTGGGTTTTGACGCCGTACTCCAACCCCCGGGGTCAAGGGGGCCCAAAAAAGGGCCCCCTTGACCCCGGGGTCAGGGGGGACCATTTTTTGGGCCCATTTTAGGCCCATTTTTGTGTACAGATATCAGGTAAGCCAGTTTAAATATTGGCCCGGGCAACGCCGGGTAACTCCAGCTATCTTATCTTCTTATCTTATCTTAATCTTAATATATATAAAGGGCAATGTGTGTTTGTGTGTGTGTTTGTTTATTTGTTCTCTATAGAAATCCACCGATCTCGATGAAATTTGGCATGGGGGTAGTCCTCGAGGGGGAGAAGGTTCTTAGCTGGGTTTTGACCCCGTACCCCGACCCCCGGGGTCAGGGGGGACCATTTTTTGGGACCATTTTTGTGTACAGATATCAGGTAAGCCAGTTTAAATATTGGCCCGGGCAACGCCGGGTAACTCCAGATAGTATTATATATAACTAGTATATATAATAATATATGACTTGTATATATGATAATATATACTAGTTTTGCCCTACTTAAATTTCAGAACAATTTCTTAAGTTTATTTGTTTAAGAGTATTTCATAATGAAATACAAAAAGTTTTTGTTTTGTTTTAATTGTTATTGTGGTGTATGGGTGTATTTTTTGGTGGTGTATGGGTGTATGGGCGTGTAATTTGTATGTATTTTGAGATTTTAATTTCTGAACACGTTTAAATGATAAAATGCATTCATTTTTATCACTTTTAAAGCTTAACAATTGACGAATAACTGCTGCTTCTTAACTGTTCTTGACCTAGTTTAGAGTTTCGTTCCCTTGGTTGTTTTCTTGGAATTTTTTTTGTTTGTTTTTCCGTTTTCTTATATCAATTAATTTAAGGAAACTTACGAAAAACATTGTTAACTATGATTAGTTTATCCGCAACTAAAATTTATTTCTTTAGTGTCCCTATATGCCACGCTCTAACCTTTATATATGCATAACATATATAAAGGTATTATATACTAAAACAAACGAAAGTGAAAGTTTTTTAAAAAACCTAAAATTTCTGAAATTATCAAAACACCGTTCGAAATTTGTTGCACATAGGTCATGATAGAGACTTATGCTATTAATGTGCTCAGGTAATTAATCCTAACATGCTGCAGATATTCTGAAAAAAATTAAATGGTCTGAAACTTTATGAAGAAAAAAATCAAAAAGCCTATCCTGTATTTCCTGAAGATGATGCTGTGGAGGCAATAAAAAAGGGGGGCGGATTTGAACCCTCGCAAAACGGCAATTATGAATTAACAACTGAGCTATCGAATTAGAGAACTTTCCTTTGGTTTTCAGCTCTATATTTTTATATGATTCTTAATCAGGATAAAAATCTCTATCATAATCAAAAATAAAAGTAGGGGGGTAGAGATGTAAATTAGCGCCGAGATATAAAACACCTTTTTGTAAAACCGGCAAAAGTATTACCAATTTTTTTATAGACATTTATTAATTCAATTCAAATCTAGAAACATATTATTAGTCGTTAAAAAATATATATATATAATAAAATAAAAATGAACTAACTCTTAATATATAGTAATAACTTTGCATTTGAGTCGGAGTCGGAGTTAAAGTCGGAGTCGGTACTTCTTTTTACGACTCTACCCACCCGAGCTGTACATCTGATGTACTGACTGTTAACAACACAAATATCCGCCGTCTTAAAACTAATATTTTTTACTTTTAAGTTATATTAAAGTTTTAATATTATTGATATTTTTTTTTTAAAATAAACTTTTAACACTGAATGAATCCAGGTAACTCTGTTCGTTCGTTTCTAATAATTTCTTTAGCAATTTCTAGACCTTAAATCGGTAATATAATTTTTAGCTGTTATGTTTGTAACTGTAATGTAATATTGTAGCTGTTTTGTTTGTAACTGTAATGTAATATTGTAACTGTTATGTTTGTAACTGTAATATAATATTGTAACTGTTATGTAAAGTTTACGGGTGTTTCGCGAGTAAAAAACTTTTAATAAATGCAAATAAAACAAAATATATACTTTTTATGAAGTAAATCAAAAAAGTTCTTCTTAAATTTACTAATCTTTCAAAACACTTGTATTAAAAGGTAAACATACGTAAACTTTTTAGGAGTAAAGCTGGATGAAAATTTACAGTGGTATTCACATTTAAATAAAACTCTCAAAAATTATTGCTATGATATTTAGGGCTAAACCTTTTATCTAATAATAATATAATATATTCTAAATATATATATATATATATATATATATATATATATATATATATATATATATATATATATATATATATATATATATATATATATATATATATATATATATATTATATATATATATATAAATATAATATCTTTAAAAAATTATATTTCGCCTTTGTTCAGAGTTATTTGTCATACCGTAATATTGCGTAACTGGAAAACGAACAAAAACATTAATTTTTTTTATTATCTATTATTATTTATTAGCTATTATTTATTATCCAAATACTATTTACTATTACATTTATTATTACTTTTATTATTTATTATTATTTACTTTTATTATATACTATTACTATTTTATTATTAGAAATAGTAATTGGAGCGGACGGAAAAGTTCCTTACGAACGACTTCTACGTGCACTCGGTGCTTTAAGAATGGAATGCAAGAAGCGAATTTGAGTCAAGTTCGACTTGAACTTTACATAACCAATAGCAGCAGAGTATAGGTTTTCCCCTCAAAAAATACTCTGCCGCTATTGGTTACAATGTAAAGTTCGAGTTGAACTTGACTCAAGTTCGCTTCTTGCATTCCACCCTAAATGTGTGTAACTAGTTACAAACATAACAAACATACTTTTGAAACATAAACAGTAAATTTCGTATGAATTAAGTATTCAATTTATACCAAGATTTGATGTTTATGTTGAAACAAAAATAGAATTATCTCCGAAAATCATTTATTCTTATTTTAGTAATTAACCATAAGTGCTCAACAAAGTTTTTAGAATACAATTTTATTATTTCAATATATAATTTAAAATTAACTTTCTACTCAACTATTTCGCGACTGAATTAATAACAGCGACATGACTGAGCGTAAAATAAAGAATTCGGATTATGATTGAAGGGTGTAAAATAGAAACAAAGTATAGGGGAAAGGCGGCTATGATGGTATACTTAACTTTGATGCTTCATTATTCAGTATCCTGAAGACCAATAATAAAAGTTTTGATAAAAAAAAAAAAAAAAAATGATAAATAAGGATGGAAATGGTAACTTACCAGTCCATGTTTTCCGAGTAATTTCTGGCTTTCAGAAAAGCCAGAAATTACTCGGAACCATCCTAATTTACCATTTCATGCAGAAATATAAAGTTTCGCGCATGCGCATACGATTATATATTGCGTTTTATGTATTTTTTGGACCAAAAACTTTTGGAGCATCGCTTTCTTTTTACTTTATTTAAAAATAAAACTTTCTTAAAAAAAAAAAAGGTTTCCTTTTTTTTTTTTAAATAAGAAAACCGGGGAACTTCCCTAAAAATAAAAAATTGTCGATGATTTCAATCTTTCACTTCACAATCAGAATCCATATTTGTTACATTAGACAACTCCTCATAAATTTTCTTTTCAATCTTAAATTTTATATTCATGTCACTATCTGCTTGCTTCTCAGATGTAGAAATATAATTGAAAAATCTGTGATATTTCGGGGTATTTTTGGCGAATGGTTGAAGTAAAAACTAAACTTCGAATTGGTGAATTCTCAAACAAAGAGAGTTCTTGGTTAAGCATTCTAAAACACTTGCAGAGAGGCAAGAAACACCAAGATCAACATCTCCATCAATATCATCAAACAAAATTTCAAGGATCTTGTTTATATCAGTATAATTTTTTCTATTTTTAGTCATTTTTATTTACAAATGTTCAGATAACCTTTTACTAACCTTTTTAATAAACAAACCTTTTTAATAAACTAACCTTTTTAATAAACAAACCTTTTTAATAAACAAACCTTTTTAATAAACTAACCTTTTTAATAAACTAACCTTTTTAATAAACAAACCTTTTTAATAAACTAACCTTTTTAATAAACAAACCTTTTTAATAAACAAACCTTTTTAATAAACTAACCTTTTTAATAAACTAACCTTTTTAATAAACAAACCTTTTTAATAAACTAACCTTTTTAATAAACAAACCTTTTTAATAAACAAACCTTTTTAATAAACTAACCTTTTTAATAAACTAACCTTTTTAATAAACAAACCTTTTTAATAAACTAACCTTTTTAATAAACAAACCTTTTTAATAAACAAACCTTTTTAATAAACTAACCTTTTTAATAAACTAACCTTTTTAATAAACAAACCTTTTTAATAAACTTTTGTCTACTGCAAAATCATGTGAGAACATTAACCGAATTTTCATTCAAAATTTTTTAGCGAAATAATCCATAAATAAGTATGCTAATCAATCATATTAGTCATAAAAAATCAAGCTTAACCTTTTGTCTTTTAAAAATAGTATAGGTTTGTATACGTTTATGATAAGAATCACCACAAAAAAAAGTTTGCCCTGGACTACCTAAAAAAAGTAGTACACTTAGTATAACACTAATTAAACTACCTGTTTTTAAGTTTTTAAAAGAAAAGAAAAAGAACAATTTTAATTAATTTTGTACATTGTTTATTTATGTATATAAATTATGTTTAAATCTTTAAAAAATTTTATGAAGAAAAGAATAAGTCAAAAAACATTTTGGTAAAAAAATTTAAAAAATAAGTGTATAAACAAGAATAAAAGATTTAAATAAATAAAAATAAAAAACAAGAAAAAAAAATCCAAAACAAAAAAGACACAGTTTTTAAAAGAAAAAAGTCTTCGAAAATGGAAAATAATAAAAAAGAACACCAAAATTTTATGGAAAGAATCACCAAAATTTTATGGAAAGAAAAAAAAAAGAACAATTTTAATTAATTTTGTACATTGTTTGTACATGACGTGTATTTATGTATATAAATTATGTTGAATGTATTTTTTTTTGTTGCATTTTTCTTTGTCAATTTAGTTGTTGTTAATTTTTCTATATCTTGATATTTACTTTTGTTTAACTAATCTATGTAATGCGTAATATAGGCTTTAATATTGGATGCAGTAGTGTGTGTGCATATTTTTTTATTTAAGTTTGCCTTTATTTTGCTTTTTTATTTTCTCCGCGAAAAATTTTTTCTCTCACTCTATCCTTCTGAACTTATGTGATTAAAATTTTTGTTTTCTCTTGCATTTTTTTCTCACTCATCTTATCTCATCCATTCAGTCACTCGCTTTTTTTTTCATTTTTCTTAGCCTTAATCCTTAATATTTTTGTTCTGAATTCTGCTTTTTTAACATTATTGTTCATATTACTTCTTTTTTTAATACTTGTATTAATGTTACTTTCTTTATTATTTCGTTGTTTTTTTGTTTTATTTTTTTATTTTACTAAGGTGTCACTCCATTGACTAGTTTTTAACTATATGAGTGACATCAAACCTAACTTTGTAAATTATAATTAAATTTGTAATTTTTTGATTTTATGGTTAAATAAATGAATAAACATTTGAAAAAGGACTAAAAATAGAAAAATTTATTAGAAATTGATTTTTTACGCGATTTATGAATGCAATTAACAAACGGTTTCAAGCATCAAGTTTAGCAAAACTTTATATTATTTCCATATCAAATATATATCTAAAGTTTTCCTCAATTGCTATAGATGTATTGGAATATTTAAAATTATCAATGGACCGCTTTGCAGATCACTTGTCATTAAGATACAGATTATTATGTTCAGATATTGTCAACAAAAACAAGACTATATTAAAGCGATTCCAAAAATGAATCAAAACGACTTTTATCGTTCATTAATATCAATATATTTTTAGGGGGTGGTTACATGAGTGAAAGTCAGCCCGGGTTAAAACTACAGCCCGGTGCCGGTTTGAAAAAATCTTCTTATTACATAGCCGTTTTCATCCCGGCTTCAATTTCTTCAACCCGGCCGGGATAAAAAAATTAGTGCTGGGATGAAAAAGTTAGTACGTCTACTCATGTAAACAATTTGCAATTAGTGTTGTTTATAATTCGACCGTGCAGTCTACTTACAGCACTTATATTGCAATTTAAGGGTTATATTAATCGCATAGAAATTATTAGAGACCAAACGAAATTTAGCACTTACTGTGTATCTACGCACACGAAAAAATAGCTTGCAACGTAAGAAAAAGTAAGGCTTATGAATAGAAAACCTAGAAATTTTTGGGTGGAAAAAGGAAGAACTGGTTTATGGTGGCAAAATATGATAGGCCCAAAAGTCCTTGAAATATGCTAAAAAAGAAATTTTCGAATGACAAAATATTTTTTTATCATAGATACTGTTGTAAGTCCTAAAATGAACTGTTCAAATAATCTTTTTTTAACTACAGACAAAAAACTAACAATTACCAAATATTACTTAAAAGATGCTGGCTCGCTTTGGATGACAGCAAATACTTTTGGCATTCCTCAATGTTCTGTTTCAAAAACTGAAATAGCTGTGTGCAATGGATTAATAATATTGTTGGGACTAAATATTTACATCTACCTAAAAATAAGGAGGATATGACAAAATTAATTTCTAAGTTTGAAGTAAAGTTTGGTATGATACAAGCCTTTGGAGGTATTGATGGCATTCACGTCGAACTAAATCGTCCTTTAAAAAATGCTCAAGACTATTTTTGTTATAAGCAATATTTTTCATTAAATGTACAAGTAGTATGCAATAGTAAAGGATACTTTATCGATGTAAATGAAGAAAAGATGTTTACAAATTCTACTATAAATAAAAAATTAATTGAACCTCAAACATTGTACAGTTTAAATGGTTATCATTCAATTTTTAACTACTTGATTGGAGATCCAGCATACCCATTAACAAGTTTTTGCATAAAGGAATTTCAAAGTTGTTATAATAAGGAGGAAGGAATTTTTAACAAAACATTAAGCTCGGCAAGAAATCAAGTTGAATGTGCAATTGGCAGATTAAAAGCAAGATGAGGATTTTCAATGAAGATAGTCGATATAAAGATAGAAGCAGTTCCTACTGTTATTTATTCTTGTTTTGTTCTTCATAACTTTTGCGAAAAAAATAAAAACCTATAACTTAAATGAAGAAGAGGCAGAGTAACAAATTGAAAGACATCGCGCTGATGCATTGGAGAGACCAAACCACCGAGACAGTATTTACTCTTCTCATAACCCTGAAGGTGA
The DNA here is from genome assembly GCF_038396675.1 of Hydra vulgaris. Taxonomy (NCBI): domain Eukaryota; kingdom Metazoa; phylum Cnidaria; class Hydrozoa; order Anthoathecata; family Hydridae; genus Hydra; species Hydra vulgaris. Next base: position 48,048,989 of record NC_088934.1, on the reverse strand, counting down.
ATATACACAAAAAACGATTTTAAAGTACATATGAGAAAAATAGCATAAAATAAAAAATAAGAACACAAAATAAAAAAAACACAAAAATTTTTTTTTATAAAGACTATTTTTAACTAATTGTTGCTATTAACAAAAAAAACTAAATTTTACAACAAAGTTTTTCTTTTTTTTTTTTACTTAAGTTTAAAAAACAACTGCTGACAAATGTTTACTAAAAAGTAAAAGAAAAATATTTATAATAATAAATAACTAAAACAAGCTTGAGTGTTTTAATTTTATCACAGGAAAAAAAAAATGAGTACAACTTTTATGATACAGCAATATTTTTATTCATTTGTTTTCATTCCTTGCATTAATAATTCCATTGATTTAGAAGTCCCTGGGCAACCTGTATAATAGATTCTCCATTGATGCTGAGAATGTTTCATTTGAATGTCTTATGGCTTCTGCAATATCTCTTTTAAATCGAGCATCTTCTTTAGATTTATTGAAAAAAGTTTGATTTCTTTGTGATGCACTTAATTGTCTCTGCATGTGACGTCGCTTATTGTCAAAAAATTTTGGAATAATTTCGTTGTTGTCATTTTTACGTTTCTTTTTTTTTAGTTAAAAAATCATTTACAACAGATACATTATCTGGGGTATGTAATAATAAAGAGAAATTAGCTTCATTATTGTCTTTAACACTGCGTAATCTAGAACATGTATCTACATCATCTGTATTATCAACTATGCTACCTTCAGTGCTAACTGAAGCAATTGATACATCTTCTGTATTTTTGTTATTATCAAAAATTTCTTCATTAACATTATATGTTGATATCGCAAAAGATAATTGTTCTATAGAAAGAGATCCACCCCATAATTGAACAAGATGATCATGACTGATGTAACAGTTAATGAAAAATTCTGACGAATTTTTTTGATTTTTTCTTGAACTTTTGTATAACCTCTTTTAATTAGAGATATGTCAGTTTTATTTTGTTCGGATAACACATTTTCATTTCCTGGCTCGATTCTATAAGGATTTATATCCCGGGGAAAAATTCAACCTGTCCATCATATGACTATAAATTTTAATTCGTAACAATTAGAATAACCAGGTGGGCCGAAAATTCAGCGAAGGTAAGCGGGCTAAATCGGGCCGGGCTAAATCGGGCCGGGCTAAACTTCACCCATGTAATAATCCCCTTAGATCCTTTAAAGTAAGCTCAATCAAGTGAAAAGATATTTAGCTAATAAAATATAAGTGATAATATTGAAAATTCATTTGGTGATTATGTTAATTAAGAAATTATATAGTTCTATTTTTTTTATTCATGAGTTTTTTGTTTTTATATTTCTTAAACATTTTAACAATTGTGAGCATATTAACACTTCCTAATTATTTTTATTTACTATTTCTTTTTTTATTTGTTAGATTCTATATTATTTCAAGTTGTTATTTTTATATATACTTGTATGTTACACTTATGTAGTATTTTTTAAATTGGGATTAGCGATATATCTAAAGATGTTTTTTTCTTACTCCAGCAATTTATATATATATATATATATATATATATATATATATATATATATATATATATATATATATATATATTTATATATGTATGTATATAAATATAAATTATGTTAGTGTATTTTACAAACAGAGTGCTGAATGTTCTTAAAGAACAGAGCTATAATAAATTAGTAAAAACACTTATCTAATTTTAGATAAGTGTTTTTACTAATTTATTATTGCTCTGTTCTTAAATTTTATAAATTTTATAAATTTTATAAATTTTATAAATTTTATAAATTTTATAAATTTTATAAATTTTATAAATTTTATAAATTATATAAATTTTATAAATTTTATAAATTTTATAAATTTTATAAATTTTATAAATTTTATAAATTTTATAAATTTTATAAATTTTATAAATTTTATAAATTTTATAAATTTTATAAATTTTATAAATTTTATAAATTTTATAAATTTTATAAATTTTATAAATTTTATAAATTTTATAAATTTTATAAATTTTATAAATTTTATAAATTTTATAAATTTTATAAATTTTATAAATTTTATAAATTTTATAAATTTTATAAATTTTATAAATTTTATAAATTTTATAAATTTTATAAATTTTATAAATTTTATAAATTTTATAAATTTTATAAATTTTATAAATTTTATAAATTTTATAAATTTTATAAATTTTATAAATTTTATAAATTTTATAAATTTTATAAATTTTATAAATTTTATAAATTTTATAAATTTTATAAATTTTATAAATTTTATAAATTTTATAAATTTTATAAATTTTATAAATTTTATAAATTTTATAAATTTTATAAATTTTATAAATTTTATAAATTTTATAAATTTTATAAATTTTATAAATTTTATAAATTTTATAAATTTTATAAATTTTATAAATTTTATAAATTTTATAAATTTTATAAATAAGTTTATAAATTTTATAAATAAGTTTATAAATTTTATAAATTTTATAAATTTTTTAAACATTGAGTTTTGTGTGTATACTGGTAATAACAACTAAAGTTTAGCTAGTTAAAGACTTTTTATAAAAAGTTTGCTAAATAAATTGCAATTTTCGAGGGTTTGGAGACTAGCCAATCTATTTAAAGACATTTATCAAGTAAAACCCTAAAGTTTGATAAATTCAAATTAGGTTTTTTAATATGGGCCTGGTATGTGCTGACAAAGTAAAAATGGAGCTCGCAATAAGCCTCCCTAAAATTTTTTTTAGTTTGCAATCGTCCTTTCTACTATCTTATATTATCTAAGATTAAAAATTGGTTCTGATAAGGTTTTTCTAAGATAAAAAATCTTTTATAAGACTACCAATATAAGTTAAGAAAATTGTGCACATATAGCGAACATTTTAAAACGGTCGCGTAGTTTAATTACCTACTACAAATCAAAACTAAATAAGTTCGAATAAAAAAAAATTTATTTACAACCCTGGTAACAATACATCATGCCTAGTCGTATATTGAAACGTGCAAGATGTGCAAATGCAAGTTTCTCATTTTTCAAGATGGCGGCAAAAAAATGCTTTTAATTATTATTTTCCTTAAATATTTGTATATTGCGTTAAATTTTAAGTTTTTTTTTGTCTGTTGGTATTTTATATTTTTTAAAAAAAATTTGAAATACCAAGGGAAAACTCTATAAGAACCATGTTTTAATAATGTTGCGCGTTGTTTAGGGTTAACATATGTCCTTTTTTTACGATGGAGATTAAGTTAAAGTCTAGATTAACTAAATATTTGTTCCTAGTTATCAAGTACACTTAGTTAGTAATTTTTTACAGTTGCCTCTGGGTTTTAATTTTAGTATGGCTTATATTTTGGCACACTTTTCCTATGCAAAAAAAAAAACTACTGGTTACCCTAGCAACTGGTAACCTTAGAGTTGTTAGACAATGCAGATTATTGAAAGAACTTTAATTGTTATTTTATACGCGATACAAAAATTTGATTAAAGTAGCTTAAACAGCGTATAAGATTGGTAAATAAAAAAAAGTTAAAATAGGAATGATTAAAATTTTATCAGGTATGTTTTTACATTAAATATTGAAACAGCTTATTTTGTGTTGTTTACAATGTTAATTTGTTTGTTGATATTTTATATATATTTTATATTTATTTTTATTTTCTTCTGGTTATTATGGTGTTCAGGATGACCTGATAGTCTTTCCACCGCGGATAAGCATTAAATTAGAAAGTTTCAGCTTTCTTTTTCACCATTGTTGCTTTGAAGACTTTTTGGATACAGTCAGTTAGACATTTTGAAGTTTTTGCTCTAAAATTGTTTTTTTCTCATTTCTGTGGTTTGGTTATGGATTTTGGATAAATTGTCAAACTATTTTATACTAATAAATAAACTAACAACGTCATATGAAACAAATAACAACGTCATATGAAACAAATAACGTCATATGAAACAAATAACAACGTCAGTGAAAGAAACACTCTTTTATTTACTCGATGTAGTTAAGGCGATTTAAAAATTATTCAAATTCTTTTACTCGGAATTAGCATGATTTTGTCAGCATATTCTGATTTTTGTTGGACATCACTTTCTTTTCTGATTTTTTTTAGACATCACCTTTTTTTTTTTTAATACTATGTTTTCTTAGACAAACTAGATACTTTAAGATTTATATTGGTTATATACCACAAAACATCATTATTTTATATTCAAACAACAAAACATAATTATGCTATATTCAATAACTTCGGAACCGTTAAACTTTTAAAATGACCCATTTTTTCTGAAGCTAATTGAAGCCAATTGAAGCTAATTGAAGCTAATTGATCCATTTTTAATTTCCATTTAATTAAAGCAGTAAACTAAATGCCACACTAAAATTGGTGCTAACAAGATTTCTTTGTGTTTTCAATGAAAAACATGAAAAAGTGGTCATACAGAATCATGCTTTTTTCTTTAAGTAACTTGTGGGGCACCATAAAAAAATTGTAATTGTGGAGGCATCTTAAGTGCTGTGACAACCACTTTCATATGATAAAACAGTTACTACTCGAGCTATGTCTTGAAAAAAAATTTAAATCGTTTGACATCATTAGGTCTGCGAAGGGTCGAAATTCGGGTTTTTTGGATGTCAAAGTAATTTATTAATTTTTAAAGTTCATAAGTTTTAAGGTATCTTTTTCAATATGTCTATCGGTAAGTATTATTATTTTGTAAACTACAATCCATAAGCTTTTTACTTCAGTAAACAAAATTATTGAAAAAATAGTTGATATTAAAAATAAAGCGAGTGTTTTATAAAAATAAATATGGAGTAACTTCAAACAGTATTTGTAGCCCTAAAGCTATAGAGTAGTACTCCATTGTGTTACTAACAATTCTAAAAATTATTCTTTTTAATATTTACAGTCTATTTTTAAGAGATTTATGTAAATATAATACTAGGAGATTTAATTTCGGTACAAAGCCATTAGTTATTGACGCTTAAGAATGACATTTTAAACGATAAATTATATGGGTTTCTGAAATGTGATTTCCCAGCTAGCACACATACGTTGATAAATCGGTAGAACAATGTTGCGCGTTGCGTTGGCCCAACATCGTTAGAATGTGCGATTCATACTATTAATTAGATTACCTAATTAATGTATTAGTGTAAACGCGTCAACATTGCTGATGACGTATACACTTATTTTAATATATGATCATGCATCTGATTAAAGACGCATAATTCATGCTTTGGTTTTTTTCTCTTAATATTTTGCCGCTTAAAAATATTACAATAACCAATTATATTTTACAATTTTTACATTAGTAACGACAAGACTTCTAGAAGATCATGGGGATCTTGTCATGAAGCCCTTTACAATATATGGTTAATTTTAATAAAAATTATAAATGTCTTTAGTGACATAATAATACATCTTTATGCAAAAACATTTAAACACAAAGATAAATCGTTAAACCAAATAATATACAAAGTAGAACAACTACAATCAAAACAAAAAAACATTTGAAAATAAATCAAGATATTTTTTAATTAAAAATATAATTTTTTTAAGTTTTTGTTTGAATTAAGCAAAAGTCAGTTGGGTAGAAAATTCAAAATTTTGTGAGACTATTTAGTTCCTAAGATAGGCACCTCGATAAGAAACAAAAAACTGGTCTTTGCTTTTACGGCAAAAAGGGGCAATAAGATTGTTATTAGTTTAAAATTATTTTCATTTCTTTAAAAAGTTTTTTCGTATGAAAAAACCAATTTTATTTTTGCGTGAGCTGCGTGTTTCTGATGAAGGTAAAGAGATTTTGGCTTTGTTCTATGAGTGCTTCCTGATATAATGACAATGTATAAATGAATATTATAATTGTGTTAACTGGTTTTTACATAATATATTTCTTGCTTTATAGAGAATTTCGATGCATTTAGCAATTTTATTGAAAGTATTATCAATATGATTTCTCCAAGATAGATTTTCACCAATCTTATATACTCCGAGAAACTTTGTAAATTTTTCTCTTTTTATTATTATATTATCAATTAAAAGGTCTGGCATAATATGAGACTATTTTTTTTGAAGGTGGGTAAAAAAGTGTTTATTTAGTTTTTTCTATATTTAGAGGCAAACTATTTTGCTCAAACCAAACAGAAACTTTTTTTAATTCATTTGTCATATTAGTAAAAAGCATATTAATATCTTTATGAGACAAAAATAAATTTTTGTCACCTGCAAAAGTTATTGTTGTTCAGTTTGATGATTTATGAAGATCATTTATATATACTAGCAGTAAATTAAGGTGTCACCTTGTCTTGTATACTAGCAGTAAGCAACCCGTAATACGGGTTTGTAATAATTAAATAACAATTTAATTTGATATATTATCTGAAAAATATAAAATACAAATTTATCTATATATAGGGCTGCCATTGTCCCGGTTTTTCCGCTGAAAAACGCTATGAAAGCTTTAATTAGTTTGACGTTGTGCTCTCCTCTGTAAAAATCGGGACAATGGCAGCCTTATCTATATAATATAATCTTTTTGGTTTTGCTCGTTTTTATTGGTCTTGGCGTTTAGTATAGATCACGTAACCTAAGGCATTATGTTCTTGTTAATAACAGCAAGCACCAGAGAAGGAAAGCCAAGTACAACTTACCAATGCCTGAAAAAAAAAAAGACCATCTAAATCTACAAAAGCATTATTTTACATATTTGCTATTGTATTTTAGAATAATTAAGCTTATTAATAAAGGGGAGCATTATTTTACATATAATTGTGTTCATGAATTAGAGACTCGTAAAACATTTCTTAAACATGGTCATAACCAATTATGGTACCAAAAAATACATATGAGCTTAGTAATAATAGAGTGTTCCAATAATACTCTACTTTATTAATGAACTTTCGTTAAACAGAGAGGATACAGGCTGTGTTTCACAGGCACTGTGTTAAAAAAAAGTTTCAATAAACTATTATATTCAAACTTAAGTTATTGTTTTTAATGACAACGGCAAAAAAATATATTAGAACAAAATAGCTATAGCACAATTAATTGCAAATCTGATAACAATCTAATTAATAATAGTTATAAAAAACGGCGTCACTTCTGCGTTTTTTTATATTGCTTGTGGCTTTCTTTTATGTGGCTTTATGTTACTATATGCTTTTATCTGGCTTTTATTTTATTTAGCTTATGGCATGATATTTCCTTCTATAAGAAAGAGAAAAATATATAAAAAAATATATTTCCATAATCAACAGAAAAATAGTTCTTATAAGTTATACAAATTTTCTATGCTATATACTTTTTATTTACTTTTTTAATGATGCTCACAGAACCATCTCGAGAAAGGGAAAGGCAAGACACCCCTACGCCCCCCTCGTTGATAGTTCGCAAATGTCAGCTAACGAGGACATTATTATTTTTTTTTTTTATCTTAGTCGGCAAAAAAAATTTTTTTGACCTTAGTCGGCAAAAAACAGATACGTCACCCACCCCTCCCCTTCAAAATCTTTTCGGGACGGCACTGGATGCTCATAATTTATATCAAGGTACCCATGGGTGGGGTACCTTGAATCAAATTTATAGTTTTACAAGTTTAATCTCTTATATTTTGTTATCTGATGAATATAATTTTGTTGGTATAAATTTATTTTATAAATTAAATCAATTGCCTAAAAAAAAAGCGAATTAAAAAAATTGTTACGAAGCAAAAACCTAAAGTGTGTCATGGTGCCCCACTCTCCCCTATATATATATATATATATATATATATATATATATATATATATATATATATATATATATATATATATATATATATATATATATATATATATATATATATATTCACAGTGGCGTGTAAAATAATAGGTAATTGTTAAATAATTTGACTTTTCGTACAAAATAAGTACTTGATAAAAATCTAATTCATAATAAATAGTTATTCTACAATTAAATCAATTATTAACTAATATTTTTAATGTAAGGAAACAATTTTTGTAAAAAACAAAATTTGTTTACTAGCCTATATAATTAGATTATTTTTAAAAATATTCTACTGTGCGAAAAAATAGGGAAATTAAAATTAAGTACATATTTTTTTGGAAATAATGAACCATAATAAGTAAAAATTTAATTTACTTATGGTTTAATAATATTTTATTTTTATACCCTTTACTCGCAATTATCGCTGCACATCTTTTCTGCATGGTATCAACTAATTTTTATCATGTACTTATTGAAATGTTTTTCCAAATGTATTTAGTGTTTTTCCAATTCTCTTCTTTATTTTAGGTCTTAGGAAGTTTTCCTAACTCATTTTTAACATATGCCCAGAGTTTTTCTATCGGATTTATGTCCGGTGATTGGGCTGGCCGCTTCAAAATCCGAACTTTCTCGTTATGAAACCAATTTTTTACTATCTTCGCTGTATGCTTTGTGTCATTATTTTGTTGATAGACCCAAATCAAAGGTAGGTTTTCTTCTGCGAAGGGTAGCATAACATCCTGCAGTATATTTAAATATATTTCTTTGTTCATATTTTCTTTGATCCAAAAAAGGGAACCTACTCCATAATATGAAAAGCAACCCCATATTTTAATATTTCCACCACCAGGCTTAACCATTTTGAAGGTATATCTAGGATCATATTCTTTTCTTTTTGGTCTTCTGACATATTTTTTCAGTGCATCTGACCCAAACAAGTTAATTTTGGTCTGATCAAAGAATATTTTACCATTTTGTAGATGGCCTTCCCACGCGTTTCCTAACAAAATCTTTCCTGTTTTTAATATTATTTAGTGATAAAAATGGACACTTCTTAGGTACTTTGACTTTAACATATTATTAAGTAAGCCTTTTTCTAACTGTCGAAGCATCAAGTTGCAGGTCAAGAGTAGTTTTTATTTCTATTACCTTGCAAAAAGATTTTTTTTGATTTAAAGAACAATATTTTTATTATCTCTTCTAGATGTTTTCCTCTTTCGACCACGTGTTTCGGGTGTATTTTTTTTTTAATTGCATTGCAAACTATATTAATTGAACAGTCCATTAAATTTAAAAAATTTTTCAAAGTTTTACCCTGGTTTCGTAAAATTTTGATTAAATTTCTTTTATCTTCCGAACAATGTGCGTTTTTTTTATTTCTTCTAAAAAAATAAATATTTTTATTTTAAGTCAACAAATTTCATAGTAACTGTTAACAAGATTCAATCTTTCAACTAAATAAATTAAATTATTATTGTAAATAATTTTATTTTAAATATACATTATTAATTCTTTTGCACACCTTAAATTACAGTGTTCATAAAAAATCAAATAAATACATGCACAAACTTGTTTATACATCACCAGCAATCAGCGCAATATACATAAAAAAGTGAGGTTAGAAATATATGTGGGATTCTCGCGTTTATGTCAAGCATATTCATAAATATAATGTAATAAACGCATTATACTTATTATTACCTATTACTCTGAACACCTCTGTACACACACATATATATATGTATATATATATATATATATATATATATATATATATATATATATATATATATATATATATATATATATATGTATATATATATATATATATATATATATATATATATATATATATATATATATATATATATATATATATATATATATATATATATATATATATATATATATATATACGAACAGGGACGGACGCAGGGTTATAATTTACCCCGTCAAAAAAAAAGCGCCTTACGCCATGTTGTAAGTGATGCAACTACGCCCACTATCAAATATAAAAAAAGAAGTAGGAGGGTTAGCGCAAGGGCGGATTCGGACCATAAAGTAAAGATCCAGACCATCGATTTACAGGTTTAATGATTTTTTAAGTAGGCAAGTGCAAAAAACAGAATTTGCACTACACAATGTTATCCAAATTTCATGTCACTTTGAAACAGCCTCGTTAATTTACTAATCACTCCAATAGCCTTCCCCTATGAATCCCTTTAAATCTTCCTGCCATTAGGCTGGAGGATTTAAAATGATTTTCTTTCTATTGCAGTGAGAAGCTCATATCTTAGTTTTACTAAGAAACTTTTTTTTTTTAAATGCGTTTTTTATTAAAAGAGTATAGAGCTGTAGATTCTTTTCTACCATTCTGGTATAACATATTTCAATAATAAATATATAAACCAACAAATGATTGTTTCGCCCAATATCAGGGCTCATCAGCATGTCTAAGAACATATTTTATTCCAGACATGAACAATCGGAAAAAGAAAAATTAATAACAGAAAAGAGAAAGACACAAATACAAATAGATTTATATACATAGTCAAATAAAAGATTATATATATTTTTATATTACAAGATTTTAAAAAAAAGTTTTTTTTTCAGTGTATGCCTGAACAATGACCACTAATCATATATAATCCCAAACAAAAGTATGGGGTTACATATAAGCCGTCCTGCTAAGGACACCATTGATGTCTTGGTCTTCCAAGGAGTTTCCATGCATATTTGTTAGCTGTTGTAGGAAGAGCGGTGATAATGGAAAAGAATTTTTTAATATAAAGTAGTTGGTGTGTGTTAGAATAAGCAGCATGCACACTAATCATTGAAATGAAGTTGTCATTTTTTTACAGAAAATCTTTTAATAACATTATTAATACAAGGAACAATTTCTTGATGGATATACATTAATATAAAACCGTTAAGTCGATCTTCTGACATTGTTGTTCTTGTATAGCCTTTTAACAGACGCATAACAGAAAAACTCTTCTCCCATTAAGAATCCTTAAGCTATATTAACATTTTCAAATCCAGGAAATAATATTGATTTAAGAGTTAGGAATATTATTCATCATGCAAACATGATGTTTCGTAGCAGTTATTTTGAAAATTATATATATATGTATATATATATATATATATATATATATATATATATATATATATATATATATATATATATATATATATATATATATATATATATATATATATATATATACATATATATATAATTTTCAAAATAACTATATATCATTTCTGATGATAACAAATTTATTTTTATGAGCTGTAATAAGGTGAAATATATATATATATATATATATATATATATATATATATATATATATATATATATATATATATATATATATATATATATATATATATATATATATACATATATATATATATAATTTTCAAAATAACTATATATCATTTCTGATGATAACAAATTTATTTTTATGAGCTGTAATAAGGTGAAATACAAATAAGTTCAGTCGATGGCTATGACAATATGTATACGAAGCCTTTGAATTTAAAATTAGAACCTGAGCAGAAAGACCATTTGTATACTCAGAGACAGAACTGGCTTCATCATATCCATAACTAATTAAAGTTGCTTACACAATTAAAACAGATTCACTTATAGTATTAAAATAAAATAAGATAATTATTTTCGAAGAAAAAGTAAAGTGACTTACCACAGAGCAATACAATGTTTTTTATTGTTTTTTAAATAAGACAGCATACAAACTTCTGCACATATATTTCTTCTCATTGTGCCATCATAATGGAACAATAAGAAGATGTTGATATCAACAAAACGACTTAAAAGATCTTTATTAGTAACCATTTTTTTTATTTTTATTAATAAATTTATCCAAAATAGTTTCATAAAACATATTTGCAAGATCATCAAAGTACAAAATCCTTATACAAAATTGTCTGTTTTTAATCTTTTTATCTTCTTTTTCTTCTTTTTCTTTCGGCATTTCCCGTTTTGGGGTTGCCACAGTTGATCAAACTCCTCCATCTAGCCCTCTCACGAGTGTCCTCCACTGACACACCAGCCACTCTCATATCCTCCACCACTGCATCCATAAGCCTCCTCTTAGATCTACCTCTCCTCCTCTTACCTGGAAGTTCTATCCCCAAAACCTTCCTGCCAATATAGCTCTCCTGTCTCGTGTGTACATGTCCAAACCATCTGAATCTTGATTCTCTAACTTCATCTCCAAAACATTCTACATGTGCTGATCTTCTAATAAACTCATTTCTGATCCTATCCTTCTTCGTCACTCCAAATGAGAATCTTAACATCATCATCTCAGACACCTCAATCTCCCTCACTTGTCTCTTTGTCAGTGCCACTGTCTCCAGTCCATACAACATAGACACTTTGTGCCATCCACACCAATCTGTCTGCACTCTCTTCTTTCCCTCTATTTCATTTCCTCCTTTACTCTGTGCCCTCGACCCTAAGTAGGTAAACTCGTCGACCTTCACCAAGTTAACTCCTTTAACTGGACCTGTCTACCGTCTGCCCTCTCATTCACACACATGAACTCTGTTTTAATCCTGCTCACTTTCATTCCCCTGCTTTCCAAAGCATACCTCCATCTTTCCAAGTATACCTCAACTTGCTCCCCAGTCTCACTACAGATCACAATGTCATCAGCAAACATCATAGTCCAAGAGAACTCCTGTCTAACTTCGTCCGTCAGTCTGTCTATGATAATTGCGAACAGGAAGGGACTCAGGGCTGATCCCTGATGTAGTTCTATCTCTACTTTAAACCTGTCTGTCATTCCTACTGCACATCTCACTGCTGTCACACTGTTCTCATACATATCCTGCTCCACCCTGGGATACCCTTCCTCTACTCCTGACCTCCTCATACAACACCCCACAGCTCCTGTCTCAGAACTCTATCATAAGCTTTCTCTAAGTCCACAAACACAATGTAACTTTTTCTGTCCTTCCCAATACTTCTCCATTAACACTCTAAGAGCAAACAAAGCATTTGTGGTGCACTTAGCTGGCATGAAACCATACTGCTGCTCACAGATCTCTACTTTTCCTCTAAGCCAAGCTTCCACTACTCTTTCCCAGATTTTCAGGCTGTGACTGATCAACTTTATTCCCCTGTAATTACTACAGCTCTGAACGTCGCCCTTATTCTTGAAAATTGGCACCATTATGTTATGTCTCCGCTCCTCAGGCATTGACCTTCCAAGATTCTGTTAAATAACCCTATCAAAAACTCCACTGCTATCTCTCCCAAACATTACCATGCCTCCACTGGAACATCATCCGGTCCAAATGCCTTACCACACTTCATTCTCCAAATTGCAGCCCTTGCTCCTCCTTGCTCACCTGGGGAACCTCCTGTTTCACAACCTATGTCTCTTCTAACCTTCCTTCCCTATCATTCTCTTGATTTATCAGTTCCTCAAAATACTCCTTCCACCTTCCCAAGACACTCTCCTTACTAGACAACACATTTCCATCTTTATTCTTAATCATCCTAACCTGTTGCACATCCTGCCGATTACGGTTTCTCTATCTGGCCAATCTGTACAGATCCTTTTCCCCTTCCTTAAGTGTTCAACTTCTCATACAGATTACTATATGCCTTTTCTTTAGCTTTTGCCACTGCTCTCTTTGTCTTGCCACACATCTCCTAGTACTTCTGTCTACTTTCTTCATCTGGCTGAAAATGCCAATTCTTTTTAGCCAACCGCTTTCCTCTTAAACTTTCCTGAACTTCCTCATTCCACCACCACGTCTCCTTGTCTATTTTCTTCTGTCTTCTTCTGTCCTGATCTCACACCAAGTATCTTCCTAGCCACATCCCTCACTGTATTTGATGTCTCATCCCAGGTATCCAGAACACCAACACCCAGTGCCTGTCTCACCTCATCCCTGAACTTTACCCTTTAGTCCTCACCCTTTAACTTTCACCACCTGATCTTAGGTTCCGGTCACACTCTCTTCTTCTTCTTCACCTCCAAAGCCATCCTACATATCACCATCCTATGCTGTTTAGCTTCATTCTCTCCTGGAACCATCTTGCAATCACTAACCTCTTTCAGGTTTCTTCTCCTACAGAGGATATAGTCGACCTGTGTGCCTCTTCTCCCATTCTTATACGTCACCCTGCGCTCTTCCTTTTTTCTTAAAATAAGTGTTAACTACAGCCATCTTTATCCTTTTAGCAAAATCTACCACCATTTGGCTTCTGTATTCATTTCTTTAACCCCATATCTACCCCTCACCACCACTGTTCCCTTCACCAACATGTCCATTAACATCTGCTCTATGAATCATTCTCTCTTTAATCTTTTTATAACATCTTTTTTCATTGTTATAACATCGTTTATAACATTGTTTTTAACATCGTTTATAACATCGTTTATAACGTCGTCTTTAATCTTTTTATAACATCTTCAATTAAGTTATAGGCCATGCTTGGACATCAAAATTCAAAAACTCTTTATCATGATTTAAAGGAAATACTTTGTTGTGTATTTGCAACCAATCAAAAAACTGCTGCAAATGCTGCGAAGTATAGTTTACACTAAGTTTTATTTTTAAACGAATCAAATTGCTACTTTCAAAACCGTAAACTATTACCTTATCTGATTTTCTCATATCCTGCAAAGTTTAATTTACATTAGCAAGTTTTATAAAATAATTTTCTCATATCCTGCAAAGTATAGTTTACATAAGCTATTTTTATAAAACGATTTTTGCAACCTCTGCAAAGCGTAGTTTTCACGGTAAACTTTTTCCTAATGGTATTTTCTAACAAAATATAACAAAAATATAAAGATCGGCAATTCCTTATTGAGCGCGTGTTTGACATCATAGTACCAATATTTATATATATTTTTTTTACCCCTTTACTTGCAGCACTTGACGAGGTTTAAATCCGCTTCTGCATGAGTAAAAATAAAATTTAACGTATAAAAGTTAATAACAAAAATATTAATTCTAATAAAGACAATAGCAATAAAACAATAATACTTTGTTCCCAGGCCACTTTGTTCATTGGGCATAGAAGGTATTGTTTCTTAAACTTATTTTTGAAACAAAAAATCTAGTTAATAAAAAATTAAATGAAATAAAAACCAAAATAAATCTTTCACTCTAACTAGATCAAATAATATAGTTTGGAATTCGCTTCCTTCATCTGGTTTTGCCAATTTATATAATTTGCATTCTTTTAAGTCGTCTGTCAGTTGGTATCTTGCTCTATAAACTTCATCTTGTTTTATCTAGTAACTTCCAGTGATTGCTTGCAGTCTTGTTGGAAGTAAAAAGAAATGTTACAGTTAAAGCATGAAGCAGTTAATTTAATAGGAAACCTAAGATTAACAAATCATTGGTTTATAATGATAAATCAGCTATATTGAAAAACCAACTGTCTAGAGTTGTAGAAGCAACTTTGTTATTATTTATATAAATATAAAACACACGCGCCTGCGCAAACGCACGCACCGACACATATTTTTTTTTTTTTTTGCTAAACTTAATTTTAAAATGTTGTTAAACTTTTATTTTAGATAAAAAAGTATGGTAAAAAAAATGACACTTCTGAAAATATATCATAAACTAATTTTTGGTTCTGTTGCAACTCCAATACCTGGCGTAGTTTGTTTAAATGTCTTCTTAATGAACGTAAGAATATTTATAGTAGCTTGAAATGGTTTTAAATCAATTTTAGAGTGTTTTTTTTAACATATATTCCAAATAATTTAATTTTGACAAGTTTGTATATATATATATATATATATATATATATATATATTATATATATATATATATATATATATATATATATATATATATATATATATATACATGGCCGTATTAAGGCGGGGGCGGATGGGGCTGCAGCCCCAGGCCCTTATAAAAAAAATAGGCCCTAAGGCCCGTGACTTTTTTTTTTTTTAATTTTTTTTTTTTTTTTAGGGAACCAGATAAATATTCCTATGTTTCTAAGTTTTTTTAAATCAATTTATTGGGATCTGCAGAGGTGTTGTGAATAAATAAATGAATAGAGATATACTATATCTCTATCTTCGTATATTTGGCGGATTTTTGGTATTCGCAAATATTTTTTAAATTATCTTTCCGCATAAAGATGTTTTGAGAACATTCAAGTTATTTATGTTTCCATCTATGTCCGCACAACTATCAGTTTTTAAAAAACACGCTTAAAAAAATTAAATAGGTTTTATAAAAGAATGCTTTTAAAACATTCTTTGATGTAAAAACCTTTTAAAGGAAAAACAATTATATTAGTGAATGATTTTAAAGCACTCTCTTATAAAACCTATTTGATTAGAAAATTTATATGTCACGAAGTTAATTTTTTAACGTGTATTTAAAAAACTAATAGTTGTGCAGACATAGATGGAAACATAAATAAACTTGAATGTTCTCAAACATTAAAACATCAAAAAAAAATTATTTATTGGTGCTTTTGTAATGTTAGACTGTACTAAGGGCATACATGTACTTCACTTCTCTGTTTGACCTTTGCCAAATTGTCACCGCCCAATGATCTATATCCTGGAAAACATATGCAAAAATATTTACATGATAAAACAAAAATACAATACCTTAAGAATTTGTCAGTGCACAGTAATAAACATTGAGTTAAAGAATGAATTTTTGTGTATTTGAAATATTGTTTATTTTTATTTTTTTAATTTTTTCATTTAAATACCAATATTATTGGTATTTTCTTCCTTTATTGGAGGTGAACACATCAATTTGATACACGTACTCCACTGTCTCAATAGTAAATATACCTACAGCTCAGCAGTTGCTCTCTTAAGGCATGATTCAAGACCTTTTGTCAGTTTACATATATATGGGTGTCTGGGCAAAAGGGGTGTAGCTGTACCTAACCAGTTGGTAAAAAATTATAAAAAAATTGCTCTAAAACATACCTAGATTGTGTTCTTTTATTAGCAAGACTGAAAAAAAAAATTCTGGGGGGCAGCTGCTACTACTAAAGGAAATAAATTTTCCAATTTATAGTACAAAATCAAAACTTCTTACGGATTTTTTTGTCCCAAAAAGAAACCTAAATAGTAAATACCCTGTTTTAAAAGCAAGAAATTAAAATTTTCCTCAGAAAGAACCCAAGTTCCCTATTTTCAAACAAACCTAGAACTTCAAATTTTCCCTAGATTTTCGTAAATTTCCCTTTTTCCTAAGGCCGAGATGAAAACATTAACTTATAAAATAAATTTTTATTTTGACCGTCTTGTGTATATTTTCACCTTCATTTTGCGTCCCCTATTTTTCTGTGCCCTGATCCGCCCGTAGCTTTGTCCTGCCCTGTAAATATATCTGTATATCTGTATATATATATATATATATATATATATATATATATATATATATATATATATATATATATATATATATATATATATATACCACTCAACAGTAGATAGGTAAAATTTAAAATTAGCTTCAATTAAAATAATTTCCAAAGTTCCTCTTCAGCACAAATTGTGTAAATATTCTAATAAGACAATTTTTTTAATTTTTGTTAAAAAATTTTATATAAAATAAATGATTTTAACAAAAATTTAAAAAATTGCCTTATTTATTAGAATATTTACTCATTTTGTGCTGAAGAGAAACTTTGGAAATATATATATATATATATATATATATATATATATATATATATATATATATATATATATATATATATATATATATATATATATATATATATATATATATATATATATATATATATACTATAAAAAAAAACTAAATTTTTATTACAACTATAAGTTTCATGCTGAATCCAATCCTCAACGTAGTTAAGAAGAGATCCGAAAATTAATACCGCGTTAAGGCCTTTTTTGTTTTCAAAAAATTCCTTTTTATTTTTATTTTTTCTAATTGGTTTATGTTTTTAAAAAAATCTCAGAGCTCAACGCGGTTAATGCATGTACTGAAAAATACACGAATTTTGCGTTTTTATAAAAAGGTTATGTTTCGCTGCATTTTTTTAACCCGAATAATTTTTAGAAAAAAAATTTTTTTTTTCTCCTAGCGCTTTAGTTTGTCTAAAATCAAACAAAGTTAATTTTTTTTTTAATTACTCAAGTTTAGATATAAAATTTTGCTTTACAGTTGATGCACCATATTTTGGTATAAAATAGTGCTGCTCTCAATGAAGATAAAACATTAAACTGAGAAAACAACTTTTTCAAACAAGTTTTGAGTTATATGTTTAATTTCTAACCAGTCATATGTCTGCAAACATATTAAAGGTCGAAAAAAATTAGTTATTTCAAGTTTAAAATCTGTTTTTTCCATTTTATATAAAAGTTTTTATTAGTATGAGTGTGAAGAACACACAAATTGACATACGACTAGTTAGACTTTTAAAGTTAAACCTCTTAAGGTTTATTTAAAAGTCTAAGCTCAAAATTCAAACATTACTGTGATGTGAGCCATCCCTATTTTATAATGCCATAAATTTATTTAACTAAAATTCCGGTCTTTAAATTATCATAGATTAATATATATATTTTATTTGAATATATATAATTTTTATTTTTTTTGTAGAAAATATATATACATATTTTCATACTCCATCGCAAAAGATATGTTAAGTTTTAAACAATATATATAGATATTGTTTAAACTTAACATATCTTTTAAAACTTAACATATCATATTGTTTAAAAACAAATGTTGCAGACCGGAAAAAAAATATGTTTGTTATCACCGAGAACAAACAAGACAAAAAAGTTTGAGAACTTGCATTAACGGCGTTGAGAGCTCATTGCATTATTTTATTACAAAATATTAGGTGATTTTATTACCTACGAGTTTCAAGTTTTAGCTTAATACAATGGGCAGAAGTTATATAAATGCTAAAACGTTTCGTTTTGGTAATTTATTCAAAGAACTATAAAGAGATTAAGGTAGTAAACTGCTATGACTGAAAAATAGTATGAAAACTTCGATTTTAACGTTTTTACTGTTTACGGAAAGATAAAATATGAGCTTTTTAGTCATTTATTGAATATTTTAATGCTGTAATCAAGGAGACATTTTACTTTCCAATTAAAGAAGACATTTTTTGAATGTAAATACTTAACACATTTGTTTTAACTGTTTTTATGAAGCGTTTTATGTATTTTAGTGGTAGTTTTATTTTGTTTGATACTTTGTTTCAGAGTTGTTAGTCCTTGGCCTTTGCTTTGGCTTGAAACTTTTGACCTTGGCCTTGACTATGAAAATTTTGGCCTCGACCTTGTTTGTGTTGGCCTTGACTTTCAAAAAAATATACATAAAATTAAAGAATTAAAAGTTTTTATTCTTTATTTCTATGTATTTCTTTTTTCGGCTTTTATATATATCTAAAAGTACATTTTTTTATTGGCTTACTAGAATTCTGCGCATAACCTTGGTCTAATTTCACAACATGTGGTTTTATTGTCACAGCATTTGTTACCTATAGTTTTGTTAATAATTGGCCTTGACGTAAGGCAAAACTTTAAGTCTTTGGTCTTAAAAATGTTTGCGTAAGCCTTGGCATTGAAACTCTTATACTTGGCCTTGACTTTAAAACTCTTGGGCTTGGCCATGTCCTTGGTCTTGTAACATATGGCCTTGGCCTTGCTACTTCTGGCCTTGGCCTTGCTACTTCTGGCCTTGTTAACAACTCTGCTTTGGTTGAAAAAGATTTATAGAAAAATAATAAATTACATAAGAAAAAATTTTTAAAAATATATTATAGTAATTGTCAAAAATAAGCGGAAAACACAAAATTTTGAACCTTAAACGCGTAAATTTTTATTTTTAATAAATGCAATCCGTGTATCATCAGGTAAAAAATCTGATTTTTTCTCGTGTAAAAATAATTCTGTTCAAGAAAAAAATGCATTAAAAAAATCTAATCTTTTGGTTTGTGGTTGTCCAGCGAAAAATGAAAAAGAAAAAAAAATATATATATATATATATATATATATATACAGAGTTTTTAGCAAGGACAAAAGTAGCAATGCCAAGGCCGCATGTTACAAAGCCAAGATTTAGGCCTAAATTTACAAGGCTAAGGCCAAGAATAAGAGTTTAAAAGCCAATGCCTACGCAAATATTTACAAGACCAACTATTTAAACTTTGGCCTTACGTTAAGGCCAATTATTATTAAAACTGTAAGTAGCAAGGCCAAGTTCTAACAACTATATATATATATATATATATATATATATATATATATATATATATATATATATATATATATATATATATATATATATATATATATATATATATATATATATATATATATATATATAAGTTTCAGTGCTGTTTTTTTAAACAACTAATACTTCTAATTTTGCCTAAAAGGCAAAATTAAACATTATGCATAATATTTTTTATAAAAACGAACTCTAACTAGATCTATAAGAAGTGCATATTAATGAAAACAAGACGTTACGACCGTCACAAAAAAAAGTCAAAAAGCTTTTTCTATGCTTCTTATCAAACTTTTTAAAACTACAACCATGTTAAAAGTAAAGATACTCATACATATTTTATCATCGTTTAAAAAATAACAACATTAAAGATCTCTATTTCAACACGTTACTAAGTACGTTACAACTATTACGATATATTTGTTTTTCCATAACGACTTCTTGACTTAAAAAAAAAAGTTAAGGCGCGAACGATTTCATTCATTTCAAACGATTTACATTATTTAAACGAAGTTATAATAAAAATCAACTTTGCTTATTGTTTAATTTGCAGTTTATTCATTTTATTATTAAACTTGTTAAAGTTTTTTTTGAAACTATGAGTAACTAATTTCAAAAAATTGATGTATAGAGTTTTTTTTTTAGAAATAAAAGCTTTTAACAAAAAGGCAATTTTATTTTAGATTAAACGTTGTTTATAGTTTGTCTTGCAACGTTTTTGTTCAGTAGATTTCGCGGTTGTTTTTTTATTTACCACATTTCGCGGGTTTTTTCAAATATATAACGGAGTATTTATCACAAACAACAGCCGTTATATTTTATAACATATTTAAAATGCCAAAATCCATAGATATATAAATTACTGGATACGGCATAGGCAGAAATAATTGAAGCCGGGCAAACTTTACCTTTATGACGTAAGTGAGGCAGAAAAATATAGTTTAATCAGCGTATATATTGAACAATGTTTACAATTTAATTTCAAGTTACATTTTGTATTGCATAAAAACAATAACTTCGAAGAAATTTTAAATTCATTTATGGTTTATATATATTTTAATTACAGATGATCTAAATAAAATAAATCTTAGTTATAAGATTTTAAAAATCTACAAAAAAAAAAAGAAAAAGCTTTTCAAGTACTCAATATTAGTATAATACTATTAGTTTAATACTGCAATGCAAATAAAAGTTTTATTAAAATAATATGTCATGAATTACCTAACTAACTTGTATATGGTTGTATAATGCAAGATTTATATGGAGTTTTAAGAGACTAATATTGAATATAAAATTATACATCTATATTTATGTATAATATATTTATTTATAATATACATATATATTTATGTACAATATATTTAAAGATTTAGTACTTGTTTTAAAATGGTTAATTCGTGCAGTGCTTTTGGGTGTACAGCTAGATCTGCTAAAGGGGTTTCCAGAAGTTTTCATAGGTAAGAATTTAGTATCTATATAAATTAAATGTTTTGATTTTAAAGATTCAATAGAAATTTAATATATTGATTTTAAAAGACAAACACTGTATGTATATTGAATCCTAGCTATTCATTTTTAAATAGATTTCCAGTGAATCCAGATAAAAGAGCAGCATGGATTCTTGCAACAAAACGAAAGAATTTTGTCCCCTCTTCCGCTAGTTTTATTTGTTCAGATCATTTTTCTAAAAATTACATTGATGAAAGCAAAACATCAGGTTACTGTTTGAGAAAATATTTGAAACCTGATGCAATACCAACAATTTTTGATTTTCCAAAACATTTTAGAACAACCACTAGTAAAATTCGAAAAGCACCAACAGAAAGAATGCTGAAAAAACAGATAAAGAAAGAAAAAAATGACACAGTTTTTGAGAATACTTATGAAGAAAAGGTGATTAGTACAAATAAAAAGATGAGTGTAGAAGATTGCATGGAGACTGATTCAGACAATTTGCAAACTGTCAACAAGAAGTTGTCATTTGTATTAAATGTTTATAAATTACAGAAAAACGTATCAGATATGTAATGCAACAATAGCGCAGACTCAAAAAAAAAGTTGCAAAACTTCAAAATGTGATAAATGAATTACAAGAAAAACGTTTAATTAGTGATGAAGCCACAGCAACTTTAAATCGTCTTAATCCTGGTGTTAAAGATTTAATTCAAAGAGAACTGAAATCCAAAAGCAAATTAAAATACTCTCCATCATTGCGAACTTTTGCATTAACATTGCATTTTTATTCAGCAAAAGCATATGATTATGTCAGGCAGTCCTTCAATACTTGTCTTCCTCACCCAGACACTTTGAGAAAATGGTATAGTAGTATTAATGGACAGCCAGGCTTTACTCATGAAGCATTCCAAATTTTAAAATTGAAAAATAATGAATCTACCAAAAAATTGTATGCAGTTTGATGATGGACGAAATGTCAATTCGAAAGCAAATTGATTGGGATGGGCATACATCCTATGGCTTTGTTAATTATGGAACAGGATTTAACGATGACAGTGTTGGTGTTGCTAAAGAAGCTTTTGTTTTATTGTTAGTTGCTGTTAATGGACATTGGAAAATCCCAATAGCTTATTTCTTATCAGATGGACTTAATTCAAAAGAGAAAGCAAACATTATTTCTGAATGTCTCATTAAAGTTCATGAAACTGGAGTTCAAGTTATTTCTTTAACTTTTGATGGTACAGCTGCAAATTTATCTATGATAAAAATTCTTGGTGCTGACTATAGTGATATAAAAAATCTGAAACCGTACTTTAAACAGCCAGTAAGTGAAGAACCAGTATTTTTAATTCTTGATGCTTGCCATATGTTAAAATTAGTTAGAAATTGCTTTGGTGAAAAGAAATTGCTAAAAGACAATAACAATGGTATTATTAATTATGCTTTCATTGAACTATTGTATGAGCTTCAATCAAAAGAAGGAATTCATGCTGCTAATAAACTGAAAAAACACCATATTGAATGGAAACAACAAAAAATGAAAGTGAAATTGGCAGCACAAACCCTAAGTCAAAGTGTTGCAGATGCTCTTGATTTTTGTGCAAACAAGTTAAAATTAAAAGAGTTTCAAGATTGTGGACCAACTATCAATTTTATTCAGCTTATAGACAAAAGTTTTGATTTATTAAACAGTCGGAATTTTATTGGTAAAAATTATAAAGCTCCTATCTCTTCAAGCAATTTGGAACACTGTACAAATTTTGTCAATATGGTATGTCAGTACTTGTCCACTTTGACAGACATTGCTGATAACTTAATTTATAAAACAAACCGAAAAACTGGCTTCATTGGATTTATGTTTAGCCTCCAATCAGTAATTCAACTTAGCCGATACTTGATTTTAACTCCAGAAAGCCAATTTAAATTCTTGTTGACATACAAACTGAGTCAAGATCATATTGAAATGTTCTTTAGTGCTGTTAGAAGTCAAGGTGGTTTCAATAACAATCCATCAGCAAAACAGTTTATGACAACATATCGACGTTTGTTGGTACATCACTCATTACGAAACATAAAAACTGGCAATTGTTTAGCTCAGGATGCTACAGAAATACTTTCTGTAACAAAAGAAATTGTGAATCATCAAGAATGTAAATTAAATGACAATGATTCAACTGTGTTTATAGCTAATGAGGATTTTACACCGGTAAGTATTATGGAACCATCCCAATTATCTGAATATTCCGAAGAAGTAGTGAAGTATATAGGTGGATTTGTTAGTCGAAAACTAAGAAGATCTATTAAATGTAAAGCCTGTTCTGCATCTCTAACGGATGATAATTCACAAAGTTTACTCGTTGATCAAAAAAGCAGAGGTGGTCTACTTCATCCATCAAAAGATGTTATTGTAATTTGTTCTTTTGTTGAAAAGTTTATAAGACAAAGCATTCCAGACAAATCAAAAATCAAAAAACTACAACTTTTTATGGAATCTATTCCACATTTAAAATTAACTATCCGCCGCCATTTATTTTCTAAAGCAATTTTTAAAGGACTTACAATTCACATTCAGGAACTCCCAGTGGAAGATAATCATTTGGTTAAACTGATCAACTTGATTATAGAGGCCTATTTAGATGTACGTTTATACCATGTCTCATCCTGTGCAACAAGTTATATACAAGGAACACAAGTTCGAAACAAACTAACTTAACTTGTGTTGTTCAAAAATCAGTGAAAGAAATTATATCCACATTATATATATATATATATATATATATATATATATATATATATATATATACTATAAAATAACATATAGTATTTTTATTAAAAAAGAAAAACACTGAAAAAATACCTTGATTCAACAAAATAAGTACTTTGTCAATGCACGATATTCCAAACATGTATTTTATACATAAATATAGGTATATATTATAATAAATATAATATACATAGATATAGATGTATATAAAAATGATTAGTTAGTCTTCAGAAAACACCATTTTTTGAAACCAAATTAATATTTAATAAAAGTATAACGTTAAAATTTAAACTGTATATTTTATTTGCTAGTACAACTTCACTTTAAATAGCTCATTATCAAATCCTCAGGTGCTGCTGATAAATTGTTAATAGCCTCAAGTCATGAGCCTAATAATTAAAATTATACAAATAAACAAATTCTCTTGAAGCTTATTAATATATATTACTTTTAATAAACTTTTTGTAATAGTAATATGCTTTACAATATATATATATTATTTACATATTACTTTTATTAAACGACTATTTACGAATTGTTTTGCCTCACTCTACGTCACTTTTTCAACGATAGCTCGGCTTCAAAATATTTTCCAAAATTATATGCCTATGCCGTATCCAGTAATTTATATATCTATGCCAAAATCAGATGCTGAAAGATCGAAAGCTTATAGAGCAAGAAACAGAAAAGCTTTGTTAGAAAAAGAAAGAAAGAGAAATTATCTAAGGCGGCAGTTATTGACACCAAGAAAAGAAAACAAACAAAAAAGTCAAGCGATGGTTCGCAACCAAAAAACCATCATGGATAACATTGATAATGTTATAAAATTCATATAATTTAACATAATTTAATTGATTTTTATAATCATTCATCTTTTTTTATGTCATTCATTGCGTTATTTGTTGTTTTTACTTTTTGGCTTTTTCGTTACGACCGTCACAGTTACGACCGTCACGACATAAACTTAATAAAATTCTTGGAAAACTTCAAGCAAAAAATATGAAACTCACCATATAGTTAGTTCAATGTGTAGTTAAAGAACACAGCAAAGGATTTTTTTTCACTGTGTAGATGGCTGCATAAAGATTGACAAAGTTTATTTGTTTAGATTTGTCATAAACTAAGCGTTACGACCGTCATGCAATGTTGAGTTAATTTTTAATTTAAGTTGAGCACTTGAATGACTTAACTTTTGCATATTAAATTGTTTAATAGTATTTAACATTTCTGGAAATTTTTTGTAAATACCATTTTATATATATATATATATATATATATATATATATATATAATATATATATATATATATATATATATATATATATATATATATATATATATATATATATATATATGGGCAATTCCACGCAAGTGACGGTCGTAACATTTGACGCTTTTTTAGCCATTCAAAATTGATCAAAAATGGTATTTACAAAAAATTTCCAGAAATGTTAAATACTATTATACAATTTAGTATGCAAAAGTTAAATCATTCAAGTGTTCAACTTAAATTGAAAATATATATATATATATATATTATTATTATATATATATATATAATAATAATAATAATAATAATAATAATAATAATAATAATAATAATAATAATAATAGCAGCAATAAATATTTTACGAAAATAATGATGTTTCACGTAAGATTAAATAAAATAAGCTTAATCTTATCCCTTATATTATTTGAGGCTCTTGAGATTAATAATAATGATGATAATAACAATAATAATAATAATAATAATAATGTACACTGTGACAATTGATGAAATCAATTGTGGAGCACAATAACAGAAGATGTTGTGCTATAACAGCTATAAATGTTTTAAAAATAGCATTGTTTACTTTTCAATGTATATAAATATAATTTAGTATTTAATAACTAATTTTTGCAACTATCTGATTTATCAAGTTTATTTTTGAATTTATCAATTGTTATTGATACGACTCTACACGAAAAGAAATTATATCTAGCATTACTCTTACAGTATGCCTTTGTTAACTTTTGGTTATGACTTCGAAAATTGTAAGGTTTTAAATGAACTTTAGATATTGAGTCATTTATCCAAATTATTTCCTCATAACCGTTCTGTATTTTATATTGAAAAATAAGATCTTCTCTTGAACGACGCTCTTCTAGAGTCGTTAATTTCAATAATTGTTGCCATTTTTTATATGGCATTTTTTTAAAAGCTGGTACGAGTTTTGTTGCCCTTCTCTGTATTTTTTCTAACTTTACGATGTCTTGTTTCAGATAAGGACACCATATTTGAGTTGCAAACTCAAGATGGGGTCTTACAAAAGTCGTATATAATTTTTTGCCATATTCGAGTCAAAATATTTAAAAGTTCGTTTAATAAGAGCAAGCATTTGATTTGATTTTCCGACAGCTTTATCAATATGATTGGTCCATTTTAAATTAGATTGCATCATTACTCCTAAATCTCGTTCTACTTATGATGTTGCTAAGATATTATTCTGTTAAGTTTCAGCGTCGAACATTGAATAAGTTATACATGGATTATAGCCAATGCGCATAATTTTACACTTTTCATAGTTAAATTTCATTAACCATAATGACGACTATTTTATAATATTATCAATATCTATTTGTAATTTGTTTATGCGAATATCTTCATCTGATTTAAAACTATTTATAATTTTGCTATCATCTGGATATAATTTAATATTATTTTTTAATGTGTCTGGCAGATCATTTATAAAAATAAGAAATAGAAGAGGCCCAAAGACATAACCTTGTGGAACTCCACTCTCAACTGTTAGCCATTTTGATACACAATCTCCTAAAATTACTCGTTTCTTTCTATTATGTAAATAGGCTTCTATCCAATTTAGAATTACTCCAAAAATACCATATGATTTTAACCTTAACATCAATCGCATATGAGGTACTTTATCAAGAGCTTTTGAGAAATCTGTATACAACATATCAACACACTAGCGATTCTCAATAGCACCAAATAAAATATCTTGTGTTTCTAGTAGATTAGTAGTACAGCTTTTGTTCTTTCGAAAACCATGTTGGTTACTATTTAATAAATTGTTTGTTAACATGTAATCCATTATTTTGTCACCTAAGATTGATTCTAAAACTTTGCATGGTATTAACGTTAATGAAATTGGTCTATAGTTTGCAGGATCATTTTTATCTCCATTCTTGTATAGTGGGGTTACATTTGTCATTTTCCATATGAGTGGAAGTTGTTTTTCTTTTAAGGATCTTTTGAATTGTAACTCTAAAAATTTTTTTCATTTTACATTGTGTTTCATCAACAAAGATTCATTAGAAGTGAATCTCTTTCTGATGAAATTCATTTCTGATGAATCTTTGTTGATGAAACACAGTGTAAAATAAAAAAAAATTTTATTAGGTGATTTTCTACTAATATATATATATATATATATATATATATATATATATATATATATATATATATATATACATATATATATATACTTGATATATGTTTATTTCCTTACCTCAGTTTTACCGTTACTAAAGACTGCTTTAAATTTATCTTAATTTATCAACCCATGGAGCTAATTGTCCATGACAAACAACTTAATACTGCATACAGTGCTTGCAACTGATAAACTTGGATTTGAATAATCTCTTTGAACATTTAATGAGCCAAACAGCAACTCCTGTCTACTTGCCGGTATTTACATTTTTTGTATTGGCAACAATTATCAAAGTTAAGTTCCATTAGTCAAACTCCTTTAACACGTCGCTATAACAACTTAACAATTGTTTGCTTTCTCATTAAAGATTAAAAGATTTACAATTTTTAATTATGTGTGCAGTTAATTTAAATTCTTTAAACTCATTTTTGCAATCCATTGCCTAATATTTAGAGCGCCTAATGTATTTGTCGTACAAGTATGTGTTTCCCTTCTCCAGATGAAATGGGTTCACCAAGAGCGTTTTCAACTGAGCAGCTCTTTTGTATCTACAAAAGAGCTACTACATATCAAGGTTGCCTAGTCTTGTAACACATTGACTAATTTGAGAATAAAGTTTTAATGCTCTCACTAAAATGCTGATTGCACACCTTTGATACCAATATATATCAAAATTATCATAATTATCAGGAAACAAACTTTTTTCCTCCTGGAAACCTTCTAAAAAATTTGTTGTCAAAAAGTGAAATCTGTAAAATTTTAAAAAACTTAAATTTTTAAAAACAAATGTCCATTATGTCAACTTTTAATTGAGTTGGAGATTTTCATATTTTGTTTTTTATTAAACCTATAAATAATCCCAAATTTTTATAATTTGTATTATAATTAGTATGATACATTCATATTTTTTTATAAGCTTAAGAAATCTTTGAAATAGGCTGGGTTATGCTTATACAAAAAATTTTAAAAGGCTCAATGCTTTTAAAAATAAGAACATGTAACAAACCAATCGTCTCTGGTCAATTAAGTTTGTGGTTAAATAAAAAAGTAAATTTAACTAGGCGATGTTTGATTTATACATCATGTTTTTGGGATATGTACTAAATACATGTTTTTTTGGGATGCTTCATGTGTTTTGTATAAAGCTAAAATCGTAGAAAAGATTTACCAAAAAACACAATTATTTAACAAGTGGTTGAATGAATGAATGAAGTAATGTGTGCTGTATAATTTGATAACTCATAATACTTAATAATCAAAGTTGCTCTTAAAAGAAAACACAAATAAAGAAGAAAAGAGGATGGTATAGGCAATGATGAGGATGATACAGACAATCCCAGGCTACTATTTTTCCTAAATATCCTATTAACCAGCTGCCCACGAGCCAGCTCGCTATCATTGATGTACTCATATATATAGGTTTTATGAAATCATCCAAATCTTTAAAATATGAATCTGCTTGGCTTTTTTTTGTAGCACAAATGTCATTTTCAAAACCAGATCTTGTAAAAATCTCAATCATAGATGTGCTTCTTCTTTTTTCTTAATTCATGTGTGAAACGATGTTGGTTATGGAGAACTTCTTATTTCTGAAGCAACTGTTAAGTAAAAGATAATATATTTTTATTATTGTGAATAAGCAAGTAAATAATTCAAAAAACAAACAAATAATCAAATACGAACAAAAGCAAATATAAAACAATCAGTATCTAGGTAAATAATTAATATGAGAAGATAATCAGGTTTAGTTGGAATAAACTGATTATTTATTGGAATCATCCTTGTTGAACATTGCAAGGAAGGAATTGGAGTTTGGGAAGAGGATATTTACCACATAAATTTTTAACAGGGCGGAAAATAAAAAGCTTTGAAAAGTAGATATATTTAGGAATTGGTGTACCAGGATTTTATTTTAAATAACTTGAGGTCTGCCATGAAGCCAGATACAGTTAAAGTATATTATCAATAATTTTTGTTTTAAAAGAAAAAATACATTTTTAATTTTTTTTCTTATATATTTTTGTTATATTATTGTCTTTTGAAAAGTTTTTGAAGAGATGTTCAACATAATATAAAAAAACAAAAAATAATCAAAAATATAATTTAGATAGTAACAACGTTAATAGATATTGAACAGTTAAAATTAAAAAAATACTTATTTATTTTTAAGATCTATTTGCTTTCTCTGTTTTTTGATGAGTCTTTCATTTTTATCTCTAATAATTTTCAATCAAGAAGTCTTTTTGGTAATTGACATTTTAGCTGGTATTCTCCTTTCTCCATGGAGTAAATAATATGGGATTTTGTTGACCTTTGTCTTAACTGCGTTGAGGAAATAGTCAACATTTGTTGGCTTTTGGGAAGCTCTAAACTGGGTTTATTAAAAAAGACAATGATCTCCTTGGGTCGTCTACCACGTTATTAACTTTTTTTTCACATATTCAAGTTTTCTTATTTTACAGCTTGTTCTTCTTCATTTTTTAAAATTTTTATTTTCATATTTTTTATTTCCATATTGCTAATTATTTAAATATATAAAAAACGTAAACATTATTGTTCTATTGCTTAAACATTTACAATACTAATGGTTGTAAAATTGAACAAGTTTTATATATTAAAAAAACGTATTAGGGTGTTTTAAAAAATTTTAAAGGTGGTTTTTTTTTTTTTCTGTAGTAGTATTAAAAAAATAATACATGCTCATTTTTAAATTCGAAATAAATAAGTGGGAGAATAGATTTATGTAATGTATGATTTATAAAAAAAACCGTTTAAAAATTACATAGCTGTCCATTTTTTTAATTTTTTACACTTTTTTTTACTTCTTTTTTTTACTTTTTTTTTTACTTCTGAGGTTCTCTGAACCTTTATATTTGGTAAAATTGGTTGATTTTCAATATACACTGCCAGAATATATTCGAAACCCAACTAAAGTGTTATTTTGAGATACCCTTATAGTCGCGCACAATTTTGAAATTTTCTTTTGTTTGATAATTACCAAAACAATTAATTATGAGTATACAATTAATTGTTTTAGATCTGCAATTTGTAGATTGTCTAAAATAAAAAGCTAAGAGCTGATGCCAAAATAGTTCAAATAAATTTCAGTAGCACAAACCTCGATCTGGCTTACGGTTTGAGATTTAAATTAATAAGGTCAGGCTTACAGTTTATAAAATCAAATTACCTTTTAGTAATGTAACGCTGACAAACATTTTGAGGGACATATTTATAGTTAGACTCAATAAAACAATCAGAGAAATATTTTTTTTGTACTAATTTTGCATTATAATTTAAATATGTTTTGTTTTTTTTAATAACTTTTTTTAAATATTTATTTAGTTATTCGAGTCATTGATAATAACAAACATTTTACCTTTTCTACCTCATTTGGTAAAAGTAAGTTGTTGTTGTTTTTTTTTAGAAATGAATGAATTTTTTTTATAACCACCAATGAATTATTTTAAAAATCTCATTTTAGGCGTTGGGTGTGAGCGAGGTAGATGTTGGTAAGCACATTTAATTCATTTTGACTTCATTGTCTGAAGAAATTCTTAGCTTTTTCAAACTCGGAGCTATATTAAAATTTTTAATTCAAAAACCCTGGAAGAATTTATTTAAAAGTTTAATTTTATTAATTTCTATTATTATTTCATTTTAAAGTTATTTAAAAGTTTAAACAGTTTTTAACATCTATTATTTTTCTTACAATTAAATCTATTATTTATCTTACAATTAAAGTACATTATATTAACATCCAAAAAATACTTGTTTAAAAATTTCTTGACACACTAATCTTTTAACGGCATTTAACACCATGGCTGGTAGCAAAAAATTTTAAAAATTGATAGTTCTTTAAACTGTGCTGCATAGATTTATAAAAACCTAATTTGATGATCAATATCTTCTGACTGATAACATTAGGATTTTTGTTTCAGAAATAATTTTTTTTATAAAATAAAGTTTAATAAGAAAATTTGAACATTCACTTTGCTCAAATAAATATTAAAACAAGTGCAAAATCTTCTTAAACTAAGCATTAGCTCAGCCTAAGATCTTTACAGATTTTCAAATATCTCCAATATATGAATCTAAGATAATGTTGTCAATTGCTGCATTATAAATTGCTATACTTATGTGGCAATGTTTGTATCACTAGTGTTGTCAATTTTCTGCCATCACTTAAATGCTTTATCTTCTTCTAGCTTGTGGTCTATAAAGTCTTGCATTAAACGCATTTTTATTATTTGAACACTAGGGTATTTTTCACAATGGTTGAGTTATCAAAACATAGCAATTTTAACAGCAAACTTAGCATCTTAACATCTATTGCAAGAACTTTTGCAGATAAGTAAAATTTGAGCTATCAAAAAAAAGTTTTCATCTTAATTACATATATATATATATATATATATATATATATATATATATATATATATATATATATATATATATATATATATATATATATATATATATATATATATATATATATATATATCGAGACGCAATAGATATATGGCTTAGATAGCGGCATCCTTGACATTTTGGAATCTTTTCTTGTCAAGAGCAAAAATTATTTAATACTCAGGTACCTTATGACCACAATCAAGCGAAAATTTACAAAAAATTAAAGTTATGAACATTCATATTTTTTTATTCAACAATTACGA
The DNA here is from genome assembly GCF_038396675.1 of Hydra vulgaris. Classification (NCBI taxonomy): domain Eukaryota; kingdom Metazoa; phylum Cnidaria; class Hydrozoa; order Anthoathecata; family Hydridae; genus Hydra; species Hydra vulgaris. Next base: position 48,016,620 of record NC_088934.1, on the reverse strand, counting down.
ATAAAATCTTGGTATAATCGAAATGGGAAACGAATGCGATGCTAAATCCCATTTGAGGTTGCAAATCCATCAGTTAATGACCCTCGCCATTGATCTTGACCAATACTACATTGGTCAAACTATGGATGGGGAAAATGGATGCACTAAATGCGGCTGGCTCTCACAATAACTTTATCAAACTTGCTACTAAACTGTAAAAAGATAATTACAGATATCAATCGAGCAAATAAATCAGACCAGAGAGAAGGAGAATCAGATACAGAGAGTGACATGTTAGCATGCACGTCTCAGAGTTTTTGTAATGCAAATCGTGCTTAGTTGTGTACAAGCTTTGTCTACTACTAAAACTCTCAAGGATATTCGAACTATTGTAATAAAGTTTCAAATAAAAACTTAAATTGGTCAATGAGTTTAAAGAAAATTCTTAATTACTTGAAATCAAATTCAAATTGCTGGTTCTCAATGTCAGATCTCAATGAAACAGTACGTTGAAAATGTTACAAACTTTCTATGATATGATGTTAGCTATAACAAAAACTAATTATTTAGAGAGGAGCATTTCTGAATTAGTAGCAACTCTTCAACCATGTAAAATGACTATAGGTGCCATGATTTACGATGATTTGGATTTGAACATTGCAGAAGGTGCATTAAAATTTTCGTAAGAGGAATTGCAAATAAAGGAAAGTTTATGGTCGTTTGATTGAAGATATTGAAATAGAGACTGCAGATTAATTCAACAGCTACGTTAAGACTGGATTCAAATCAGAAAAGTTATACAAATTAGAACATTCATTTCGAATATTCTATTTTGCATAACGTTACGACTGGATTCAAATCAGAAAAGTTATGCAAATTAGAACATTCATTTCGAATGTTCTAATATGCATAACTTTTCTGATTTGAATCCAGTCGTAACGTAGCTGTTGAATTAATCGCAGCCTCTATTTCAATATCTTCAATCAAAGAAAACCAACATCGATTCGATGTAAACAAAATTTCTCAATTTCAAGCAACCATTGCAGTAAAAAACGGGAGAGAATGACAGCTGCAACTTTGAATGAATTAAGTCTTTTGAAAAGTTTATTCAAGAATCAACATTAACTTGATAAATGTTGAAAACTTACGGTTCATTGATAATGATAAAAAAATAATAAAACACAAATTTTTTGGATACTTTCACTTCGTTTCCATAGTTTTTTATATCTTTGAAAAATCTCGTTTTTATCTCGATTTTGTCTTGGATTAATATCGTCTCGTATGGACCGAGAACGGAGTCGAAAAAAACCCCAGGATTCTGTATTTCAAAATTCAAGCTTTTTATCAATTAATCTAATTTTTTTGCAATATTTTCGGCATTTTGTGAACTAGAAATAGAATCAAGCTTAACAAGAAGTTGTTTAAGCTAAAAACGTTCTGTATTGAAATAATGAGAAATTGGAAACCTTCATAAAAAATTATTAGATCAAATCCAGATGTCATTAGTAGAGGAGAAACTTTCAAAGTCATTCTTCTCATCGTTAATAATAAAGTTCAAATGGTCGTTGATAAATTTACATGATTTAGGGATTCTTTCCTTGGAAAAATGATTTAGGTGGAACAGGAATATATTTTCTCTTCGTTGCTTCAAAATTTACCAGATGCTGATTAAGACACAAGACTTTTTGAGCATCATGAGAAAAAAGACATCTTGCACCTGAATAAAGGAATTTTCAGATATTTAATTTAAATTAGGAATTGTAAATAAAATATTTAAAAGAATATTTTTAGAAAATTAATAGTTTAAAAAAAAATTTGTTAGAAACAAAAAATATTTGAACAAATAATGTTAATAAGTACAAGTAATATTCGAATAAATAATTAGTTTAAACTAATTGGTGATAATAAATTTATTTCAATAAATCCTGATAATAAATTTATTTCAAAACTTTATCTGCACTTGTGATGATTGTTTGGACCACTGTCGATTTGAAAATAATAAAAAAACATCGGATGTATGATGTAAATCGGTGACCACTGATTTACATCATACGGACATACGGAATCAGTGGTCACTGATTCCCTATGTCCGTAGCGCTGTAGTTTATTATTCTTTAGCGGTAAGTTATAGTAATAAAAATAAATTATTTTACGCCCTTAAAATAGAAAAATCAATTTGTTTAGAAGTCATCATCCGGCAAACCATTTTAATATTATTTTAGATTTTGTAAAAAAAATTTTACCAAGTTTTTTTGCTTTACAAAGTAAATAACTATTCATTTCATATATATATATATATATATATATATATATATATATATATATATATATATATATATATATATATATATATATATATATATATATATATATATATATATATATATATATATATATATATATATATATATATATTTCTTTGGCTTCCTCGGTTCCACCTCAATTCTAATAATTAGTAAAATTTATAATAAAAATGATTCATAAAAACGGGCGCCATGGGCCCCTATAAATTTACGAATTACCTATAAGTTACAAATAAGCGGAAGTTATAATTAGAGATTATTCGAAAAAGTTGTTTTTATAATTTTACAGAATAACTTGAGGCTAGTTGAGTTTATTTCAACATTATGCAAATTATATTCCTCGTCATCAGCGTGATTTTGATTCGCTGAATTATTTACTACTTCTATAAACTGTAAGTAATCTCTTAGTGAAGGTACTGCGTTCCCCACAAGCATTCTTATTGATTTTAATTCTGAATTTTCTTATATTCTCTCTAAGCTATTTAATATCTCTTTCTTAAATGGAATTTTTCCTGACATTTTGGAACTATCTTATGACATTCCAGTATATAAAATGGCTTAAAGCTCACATGTACTAACTATAGACCAACATCAATTCTTTCTAACATTAGCAAGCTCCTTGAAAAACTAATGTATTCTAGATTATACTTATTTTTGAATTTCTTAAACTGTTTAAATGAATATCAGTTTGGATTTCGATCAAAACACTCTACTTGCCACACTTTAATAAGTATAACCGAAAAAATAAAAAAGGCACTGGATACTGGTGGTGTTTTTATCGACTTACAAAAAGCGTTCGATACCGTTAATGATGCCGTTTTAATTTTTAAACTTAAACATTACGGAATCCAAAAAGTTTCAAATTGAAAGCAGTTTGTTAGCATTAATGGTTAAAAATCAAATAACAAACATAGAGTTTGTGGTGTTTCCCAGGGTTCTGTTCTTGGCCCTTTATTGTTTTTGATTTATATTAATGATCTAAACAACTCTGTCAACTTCTCATCAGTCCATCTGTTTGCTAATGATGCTAATATCTTGGGGATAAAAATAAGTCTCATCATTCCTTGTGTAAGAATATAAACTTAGAGCAAAAAAGTTTAGTTCATTGGCTAAATGCAAACTTAATTTCTCTGAACTTGGAAAAAACTGAACAAATATTTTTTTTATCTCCAAGACAAAAAATTTCATTCAACAATCAAATAACTAAAATTAAAATTAATAATAGACGTTTATATCCAACACACGTTGTTAAATATCTTGGTATTTTTGTAGATTCGAACCTCTCATGGAATTTTCATATAGATGCACTCCGTAAAAATCTTAATCGAGCTAATAGCATGATTTCAATAATTCGCCAATATGTTGATACAACTACTCTTAAGAATATATATTTTACAATTTTTTAATCTCATCTCATCTACTGTTGTCAAGTTTGGGGACAAATTGGCAACTGTAATATTGATAAGTTGTTATCTGCTCAGCGCCAATCAATCCAAATAATTAATTTTCAACTCCAATTTTACCTTGTCAGCACTGGCTAAATTTGCTAATCTTCTTTTTATTTTTGACTCCCTTAATAAAAATTAACCGTCATGTATTACAACATTCTTCACTGAAACTCGATTTATACATTCACATTTAACTAGAAACATCAATAATGGAAAACTAAATGTACCTCCCTATAAAACTTTGAGGTATGGTAAGAATTCAATTACACATCAGTGCATCAGTGAATGGAATCGAAGTCTTGTGTGCATTGTGAGTTTGAAAAGTTAAAATTTCAAAATAATTTATCTTTATTTCTTTATTTAAAACAAAATAAATTTAAACAAATTCTAAAAACAATTTTATTTTAATTTTTTGTCATTATTAACTCTTTTAGTTTTATTTTTATTTTTTCTTACTGTTTCTATAGAAACTTAAGGAGTGACTCCTTCCTCAATTAATTATTGAGTTGGGGAATATATTCGTAGCGTTTTTATATTTTATTTTATTTTACAACGATTTGTTTCTGTTTGACAAAATGTAAATATTCATTCGATAGAGCACTTTCTGCTCTACAAAACTGTTCTAATCGTCTTTTGGAATAATTTAATTTTTTGTTACTTTTAAGGCTTAAAAATGGAATATCCAGGAGGTAAAAAACAACATTTTCACCTACTTTTTTTCGCTTTTCATCGAAGCCAAAAGGCTGCTGAAGCAACCCAGGACATTTGCAACGTATACGGAGACTGTGTCATAGGTGAGTCCACTGCACAAAAAATGGTTAGCAAAGTTTAAAAATGGCGATTTTGAAGTCGACGACACACCTCGCAGCGGGAGACCTTCTGACTTCGACGAAGAGCGTCTCAAAGCACTTTTAAAGGAGAACGATCACCAAACAAGTCGTGAATTGACCGAAAAAATGAACTGTGATCATAAAACGATTCTCAAACATCTTCATTCAATGGGATTTGCTGAAAAATTGGGAGCCTGGGTACCTCACGAGTTGAGCAAAGTAAACAAAGAAAATCGCCTTCAAATTGCTTCTCAACATCTCGCCCGCAATCGAGCAACACGTGGTCATAAACAGCGCTTTTTGTATTGAATCGTCACAGGAGATGAGAAATAGTGTCTATACATTAATATGAAGCAAAGGAAGGAATGGTTGGCACCAGGAGATACGCCAAAGCCCAGAGTCAAGCGTGACCTTCATCCAAAGAAGATCATGATATCTGTTTGGTGGAACTGGGAGGGCATGGTGCACTGGGAAATGCTCGATAGGAATGTCACGATCAACAAGGAGCTCTACATAGCCCAGCTACGCCGTGTAAATGAAGCTATTCAACTGAAAAGACCTCATCGACAAGACCAAACCATACTCCTTCACGACAACGCCAGACCCCATGTTGCACAAGTCGTCAAAGCCACACTCCAAGAGCTCGAATGGGAGGTCCTTCAGCATCCGCCGTATTCTCCGGATCTTGCACCCACAGATTACCATCTTTTCCGATCTCTGTCGAAACATATGAGGGGCGTTACCTTCGATAATGAAGAGGACCTTAAAAACTGGGTCAATAACTTCTTCGATACTATACCGGGCGATTTTTGGTGGAAAGGCATTGACAAATTGGTCGAGAGGTGGGAGGAGGTCGTAAACAGCTATGGCGAATACATAATCGATTAATTTATTATCATAAGTAAAGATTTCCCTTAAATAAAAGTCTTTGATAAAAACGCTACGAATATATTCCCCAACCCAATTTTATATTTATTCTTAATAATTATATTTTGATTTTATTATTTAAAACATTTTAGATATTCTTATTCTTATTATTGTTATTGTTATTATTATTATTATTATTATTAATAAAAAATTATTATTGTAATTATATTGTAAATTTTAAGGAAAATAAATATCTTGTTGTTGCTGTTGTTGCTGTTGTTGCTGTTGTTGTTGTTGTTGTTGTTGTTGTTGTTGTTGTTGTTGTTGTTGTTGTTGCTATTGTTGTTGTTGTTGTTGTTGCTCATTAAGTTTTCTTCTTTTTTTATTCTTTTTTTTTTTAATTTCATCTTTTATAAATTTAAATCTATTTTCAATACCCATACTTTAAATATTATGTTATCCAACCAGATTTTATTTGATTTTTGTATTTGCAAGATACTGAAATAAAAAAAAAGTTATATGTATTAGAGAACTACTAAGATAAACTTTACTGTGTTTTCCCTCTGAGCTAGTCTCAGATAGAAGATTAAGTGACTATTAGTCAGTTAATCTGCAATCTGAATATTTAATTTTTAATCACAAACAAAGTTAATAACTTTAACTTTCAATAAAAAAGTAATAACTTTAAAGTTAATTTGAAAAACATTTGAAAGGAAGTTCACGCCTCCTTAATATAAAATAAAACTTGCCAAGAGGTGGCAACATCATAGCTTTTGAGGCTAGCGCGCTAACCTAAATATAAAAAGCACACTATATATATATATATATATATATATATATATATATATATATATATATATATATATATATATATATATATATATATATATATATACTTATGTTGTAACTATTAGTAATCTTATATTCTTACCATTAGCTAAGAAAGCCGCTGTTATTACTTTATCATTATTTATCAGTAGAATATTTAGCAGGTAAAGCTTTTTTTTATTTATTTGAGTTTTAGATGTGCGTGTGTGTGTGTATGGGTATATATATATATATATATATATATATATATATATATATATATATATATATATATATATATATATATATATAGTTTATATATATATATATATATATATATATATATATATATATACATATATATATATATATATATATATATATATATATATATATATATATATATATATATATATATATATATATATATATATATATATATATATATATATATATATATATATATAATATATATATATATATATATATATATACATACTAGGGTTATAACAATTTTGCAACCGCACATAGACTTTGTGGTGCCTGGGGTCTATTTTCAGTCGCTGCCCCAAACTTTGAATTTCTTGGTATATTGAATTAAGCTAAAATTTCAGTGTTACCGTCCTTATGTCTTCTATCAGATTACAATTTAATGAAAACACTTTTTATTTTTGTATTAAGCATTGTCACACATAACAACACTCGGTATTTGAACTTTGTTATGTATGATAACATTTATATTTCATATATAACAAACATTTTTGACTTCGTTTTATTTTTTATCGTTTATATATATTTATTTTATTTTTACTATATATATTTTATTTTTATTATGTTATTCTATTTTTTATTATATATGTTTATTTTATTTTTATTTTATCGTTTATATATACTTATTTTCTTTTTTATCGTTTTATTTAAATATAAATTAAAATAAACGGAATTATATATTTCAGCAAATGTTAAATATGAAGACCAGGAACAGATCCAGGAATTTCCAGTGGGGAAAGGGGGGGGGGGGTTTGAGGATGTTTGAATTTTTTTGTATCACATTTGCATCTTCTAAAAATAAAAATAAAATCCTCCATTTCTAAGATATTTTAGGACTTTCAGGTTTATGTTTTAGATGTCCCCTGGATTCGTCACTAATGAAGACTAGTCAGAATACACCAGTTTTACTTTGCGGACTTTCTTCATCGCGAAACTAAAATGACATTTTCGTACGATAGAGTCTTCGCGAGGTCGTTCTCAAATGAAATTGCCATAAGATTAGTAAGGTGTTTTTCAGACATAGTTGATCGCAATTTGTATTTAATGCCTACTCTCATTCAGCCACTGAAACTAAGATTGTATTAAAAATGCGAAGAAAATGCAGATGGAAGGAAATATTGACTGAAGACCTTTCTGGTAGTTTCCATTGAGCAATTTTGTAGAAAAAAGGGATTCTCTTTTTCCAAAAAAACATCTATATGGCAGATTTCTTCAATAAACTCCTCTTTTTTTACATCATTTACGTAGAGATTTGCTAGGGCTTTGCATTTTTCTTTCCCACTAAGTTTTTCTTCATCACTAGAAATAAACAAAAATATATCCGTTGTCTTTTGAGCTGTGTCCGCTCTACTTCTTATCTGCTGGAGTAGCATTAAATACATTTGCATTTAGAACCCTTTGTTTCGTCTTTGTGGAAATCGGGTATATTCATCGACTCGCCGTGAAGTATTTTCCTTTTCTTTTTCCTCTTCTTAACAAAATAATTTTTGAGCCTAAACTTAGCTAACTTAGATGCAACCAGTTTTTCTTTATGGAGGATGTGGGGTTAAGAAGAAAGTAGTTATTCAAGATCATCGGATAGAGTCTTTAAAAACTTTGTCTTGCTGTCCAAAGAAGTACTTTTTGATTGAAAAAGTAGGCAGACATCGTTGATACATAGGAGAGCGTTGAACTAGAAAGAAGTCGAGACAATGAATTCAAATGATTGAATCCACTTTCTGAGTGTCTTAACTAAAGTAAGTTGATGATCTTCTAAACGAAGTTTTTAAAGAAATTGCAATGACTTCAGTATTTCTTTTAGTTGTTTTGACTAAGGTCGCACAGAATCTAAGCGCGCACCCAAATAGACAGCTCAGTTACCTCAGTCAAAATATTCCAGCGCATGCAGCTACTACTAAAAAGGTTATAAAACAATTGGATGTTGCCAAAATAACTCTTGACTACTACTGCGCACTGCATGGCATGTACAAAGTATGAGGATTTTTTTAGAGAATGATGATTGCACTGCACTTCTTTATATGCAACAAACATCTTAAACCCTATATCGTTGCCCTGGCCTCAACAGTTTAAATTCAACTTGAATTTGATCCAAAACGTCTATAATCAGCTTTGCAATGTCAAAACCCTTTTTACTAAATTTTCTACCTTCAGAAGACGTTCTTTTACTACCGGACAAATCGAAGAACAAAAGTGATTTAGTATGAGACATCCGTAGTTTCATCAATAGTAACGGAAAAATAAATGGTTGTGTGTAGAACTTTGACAACAGCAATAACAGTTTCCCCACATGTCATAATGAACTCATTTAGATGAATATTCCAAGCAACATTAAAATTATTTTTTGAATATAAACTGTAAACACACCTCGAAAACTTAGACAACTTTTAGCTAAATGGAGAGTGATGTCCAGGACGCGGACGCAGCGTAAAATTTCATACCACTTAGATGCCACATTTCTTATTGACTTTTCAAGTTCTGAATTGATCCAGGTCTGATTTTTCAAGGTTTCAAAAACTGTTTCTGAGGTGATTTCTGTGCTAAAAATTAGACTGATGGCTTTTAATCTTTTCTCCTAGTTTTTGCCAATTATCTTTTGTTTCACCATTCCATATCACGAGGAAAGACTAAAATCCAGAGCCAAAACTATGTCTTCGTCCAAGAATAAAGCAAAAAACAAACTGTTTGACTGAATTGTGTCAAATACCGGATTAGCTGACAAAATTCGTCAAAAAACCGACTATAACTTGAAAATCACCTTCTTTAGGGGGAGGGGGAATGGGACACACCCCTAAACACCGTCGTAAAACTTCCCTCCCTTAACCTCCCTACACATCTCCGTAAAATTGCCTCTGCATTTAACATATACAAATATTGGCCGGAGAAATTAACTGTCATATCACCGAGCCCTGTTTACATATAGACCGTGTTTAAATATACACAAAATAAAATATACACAAAACGTTGAAAATTTATAACTTTTGTTAAATATTAAAACGAATTTTATATTGATTTAAAGATTATAAAAAAAAAAGCTTTGTATACTCATACAAATATATTTGATACATGTTTAACAATATACATTTAGTGCTAATGAAAACGTTTTTACTATTTTTAAAATCACCTTTTAAAAAAAATATTTCAAATATTGTATTAAAATCTAATTAAATTAAGATTATTTTAGAATCTGTTTTAAATTTTTCTAGTGAGTAGTGTTCTTAACTGAACTTTTTAATAAAATATTTCCATAAAAAAAGGTCCTCAATATTGAATTCGATAAGAACTCATTTTTAAATTAATTCTCGGAATAATAAAGTTTTTCTCTAAAACTTTATTATTCTCGGAATAATAAAGTTTTTCTCTTAAACTAAAAGTTGGATACTTATGAGAAAAGATTAAAGTAAAATTGAAATATAAGTGGAGATATTTTATGTGTCATTTTAAAATTTATAAATATTTAGGCCCTTGAGACGATTTAATAGTGGTCCATATTAAATGATATGTTTTTCATATCAGTAGATATTTCATGAAATAAGAATGTGTTCCAAACTTGCTCGATTATCATCTTCTTTAGAGACCGTTAAAAAAATTTACGGGGAAGATGGCTTTCTCCGACTTTATCAGGATTCATCAACACTGTTGGTAGTATGTACTATCTAAAAAAGACTTATTTAACAGTTTTGGAATGAAATTGTGAATAATAAAAAAAAGCCATTAACCTGTACCTTAACTACTTGGTCTGACGTAGAGTTAACAGATGTTGAAGTTATATTGAATTTTTCAAAGCCACACTCTAACAGTGTACGTATGTTGTTGTCTTCTTTTACATCTTTTTCTGCTGCTTTTTTTTTCTGCCTTGGGACCCTGAACCAAGCTTTTGAAAACTGGACATCGCTTTTTTACTCTAAGATGGGATAAACAATTGTATATGGGAAGTATTGAATTTATATTGGAAAAGCAAAAACTAATAGTTACATGTCTGATTAATTTAATTGCCTTTTTACTAATCGCTATTATGTTTACACTTTTCACGGGTAAAAGACACTTATTCCAGCGTTCCATGACTTTTATGGAAACTAGATTACATTTAAAAACTAAATTACCTGAAGTTGCCAGATAGAATATTTAAATGATGATCTTTGAAGGTCTTGATTTTATTTATTTGAATACCTGGATTCAGAATTCGAATTCAGAAAAAGAAATAAAATTTCACAATATCAAATGAGTTGGAATCAATGTATTTCGAAAGAATATTTGAAATGTATTGAAATAAAAGTAGCTAAACTGATTTATATTACATAACGTTAATAGTGTTTTAAAACAAGTTATTTGCTACTATATACTACTTTGTTTTCAAAAACAACTCCTTCTAAACAGTGGCGATTCTACGAATAAAATGAGGGGGGAGGGGTGAATTCTCAAAGAGTACCGACTGGCTTCTTTCTTTTTTTTGGCTTTTTTTAGGGGGTAGGGGTGGAAAAAAGTTGAACTCTTTTGATAATCTTTAATTACGTCATTAAAACATGCATCATTAAAACGTACATATAAATTACTATGTAATAACTTCCATTTCTGGCCAGCCCTGTTTGCAATCTCATATAGCCACGGTCTTGAAAAGTGAGTTTTGGGATAAGAACACTGAAATAAGCATTCATTTATGCTTTCATTCTAAAAACGTCATCCAAAACTTTAAAAAACTATTTTGGAAATATTGCGACATTAATATTTACGACTACAATAATATAATATAAAATACAGTTCAGAAATAGTAATTGAATATAATAATAAAATACAATCAATTGGATTATATAATAAATTTCCAATTGATTTTTCAGGAATTTATTCCGGCCGTAACATTTGTTACTTCTTTGTAGTTGAATCTTAATTCTCTGCATTATCTATATTCCGGTATCACATAGTTAGACCTACAAAAATCACTACCTACTAAGTTGTTCTACGAAAAGAACATCTACTAAAAAATGGAACTAATTTTCAGATAACCAACTGGGGCCTAAATTGTTTTCAACCGATTATAATCTTTTTTATTTTCAACGTTTTAATTTTCGACCAACTTTTTTTTAACCTGCCATTAAGTATCATTATAAAAGGTTTCTGAATATTTTGATATATTGGAAGCAATTTCAGGTTCCACATTTCTATTTGAAAAAGGAAGATTAAATGCATTACTGCTTGAAGTACTTCATGTATCCAATTTTGATGGATGCACTTTAAATTGTATTGTTGTTGCAAAGCCAACTTCTCCTTGTGATTTAATCTGCATATCATAAAGTTTTTTATCTTCAGTTACCAAAAAGTTGTCATCTATTTATGTAATTCAAACACATTTGCAAATTTAATTCTTTACGATTGATTTTTTTGTTATGAGTGGAAAATTTAACTTTTCCCACAATTTCATGAATGAAACAAAATATTTTGTTTTTTTCGGTTTGCATAGGGTGTTCTTCAGCTTCTGTTACCAGTTTATCTTCTTTTTTAGAAGGAATGAAAAACAAAAAGCATGTTCATATCGGAGTTAAGGATTATGAGTAAATAAAAAGGCATTGCGCTTTTGCGGAAGCTTGTTCTTTAAGAAACAGCAACGCAAATCCGATAGTTAACAATTTCATAATCAAATATCTTAACACCGAGCGCAAAATCAAAAAAGAATTTGAAATTTGCAGCAAATAGTAAATAATAATAAATTAATTGGAAAAATTGGATTGAGTTATAGAGATGATAAGCTAGAAGCTACGGAAAGTCTAGAGGTTATGTCTTTAGATTATGTAAACCTTTAAGACTTCGTTGTTTTTCTTAACAACTATTAAAATACAATCACTTGTATGATAAAATAAATTTAAAATTGATTTTTCAGCAATTTTTGACCAATTTAGTTTTTGACGAGTATCAAAAGTTAAAACGTTTAAGATATCTATTAACGTTTCTTTCGAAGATGGCACAAAAGTCACTAGCTCTTTAGATAAGCGCCTATTAGAGTATTTGTAGAAAAGAGAAAGTGAAGCAAAATTACGACGTGACAATGGTTGAAGGTTGGCTGCAAGAGCAGGTCCAACTATGTTTACAATGCATTTGGAAACATCATTGGAAAATCCTTTCTAGATATGGCAACAGTATTCCATACAAGGACGGGTTTGAGAGTTGTATAGATAAAGAATAGTATCCGGAAAAAGGAACTGGCTAGCACGATAAAGAGATACAATCTTAGCAGATGCTAATTTTGTAATGGATTTGGTATATGGTTTCCAAGAAACATTGGAATTAAGAGTAAATCCTAGAAGACAAAGGGTAGATGACTTTACGTTGTGTACAGTAGCATTCATAAATATTGAAAGATCTAAATTGTTGCGATAACGATTAGGTGAAATAAATTGAATTTTTTGAGTTAAACTTCACCAGCTACTGAGAACCAAATGCTGCAGCAGAAGTAAGGTCCTTTTCAAGTTCAAATGTCTCCTCCAAGGAATCATAGAGTATTACTTGAAGTGCGGTTTCCCAAACTCTCTGGTATCTCTCAAAGAGACTGATTCTTACCGCTGCAAAATATCAGAGTATTAACTGAGCGCATGGATTGTGCCCTTTTTAACTTTTAATGTGCATTTTCAAGGCCACATAAAGAGCCGTTTGTTACAACTTACTGTTAACTAAAAAAACTGAGACAACTGCATAGCTCAATGCATAGAAGACCGTGCTCTATTAATGAACGAGTTCTCTTTAAACTTAAATAACGCCAAAGTAACCTAAAATATTAACCATCCCCACCACCTAACTGTTTTTAATGTATCTTTTAAAAATATTTTAGGTCTGCAAAGCAACTTTCTATCAGTTGAGTCTTACCTCTTGCATAACTAACCAGACCTGCTAGCTCTTAGTTAGACACATTTACATTCCGCGATTCTATACTCAGATCTCAGTGTTGATGGATAGTATCCTTTTATTCGCAAAGACTCCAATAGTCACATGCTTAGCTTGGGGTATACATACGCTTTATGTCACCTATTAGTTGTGAAATCAGATTTGAACCCCTTTTTTGAAAGATTTGAACCATTTTTATATGTACTTCCGCTAAGCGTAATGTAATTTGTACTTCCGCTAAGCGTAATGTAATTTGTACTTCCGCTAAGCGTAATGCAATTTGTACTTCCGCTAAGCGCGTCTTTACGCTACCACTTTTTTCTTTGTTCTTTGTTTTTCTCCTTCTTCTCAAGACTATACCCTTTTAGATTTAATTTCTGATCAAGTTGATCATACCCAGTCTTCCATTTCTGTTGTCATTAGTGACTTTAGAGCTCATCACAATGAATGCCTTGGCTCTAATGCAACTGCCCCTTCTGGCACTAAAGCCCATAACTTCTGCATTTCTCAATCTCTTACTCAGATAGTTAAATTTGTGATTGTTTTTCTGATAACCATAATCATATACTTTCGATCCGAAACCTTTGTAAAATCTTTAATGGCGTTATCAACAAGGTTCGTTACATTACTCATTTATTGGAGTGATCTTATTACTTTCCCCAAGGATAAGGCACAATTATTTGAAAAGACCTTCTTTTCTAATTCGACTCTTGAATATTATATCCATTCTCTTCCTTCCATTCAAGTTAAACAGGTTAACCCATTGTTAAACATTTAAATTAATCCAGCTTACGTTGCTAAAGTCATATCACAATGAAACTCTTCTACGACTTGTTGTCCAGACAACGTTCCTGCCATGGTTTTGCAATTTTTACTCCAGAACTCTTTTCAAATCTCTTTAAATTATTTAATAAGTGCTTGACTGAGTCTTTTTTTCCTGCCAGCCTGAAAATGACATCTCTGGTTCCAATTTTTAAAAACTCCGAAGAACATTATAACCCTTCCAATTATCGTCCAATCAGTCTTCTTACTGTAATCAGCAAGGTCTTTGAGTCTTTGATAAACAAATCTCTCACATCCCATCTTGAGTCAAATAACTTACTTTCAGACAATCAATACGGTTTTTGATCCTCTTGCTCTACGGATGACTTGCTAACCGCTGTGGCTAAAAGTAGATTGTAGATACTGTGTTCTTTTTTATTAGGGCAGTATAGGAATTAAATAAACTCATGTTAAATACTAATATTTAGTACTTAATATTGATATTTAACATGAGTTTGCTTAACTACTTGAAACTATGATTAGATAAGAATTTATTTACCCATTGTCAATGCATTATCAATGGGTTAGCTTCGAGTTTCTTTAATTATTAAAGAAAATCGAAACTAATTATTAAAGAAACTTGAAACGAAATTTTCAAATTAATAAACAATTAAGTTGGTAATACTTGTGGGATTTAGGCATGTTTGATAATTATTTTGACAAAAACAGTTTTTTTATAGCATAGGCAACAACACCGGGGAGGCCGGGGGGCACTGTTTTTCCACTTTTTTTCTAAAGGGCCTTCATTTATTCAATGAATGAAATAAATAGTTTAACTATAAAATTTAGCTATAAAAATAAGTAAAATAAAAATTAGTATTGGTATTGTTTTCAAGTTCATTGTTATTTATCTTCTTTATTAGCTGATGCAGTCAGTTTGCTAGATTATAATGGTTTACTCTAACTAGAGGACAAAGTATTATTTGTCGGCTTAAACCATTGAAAACACCTCCTATGGCAACATCTTCTTTTTTGTATTATCCATTGTAAAGAATTTATAATTAAGTTTATTCAGCTTGTCGGAAAAGAAGCGCATTTTTTTTTTGGAAATACTGATTCTAGGCTTTAAACATTTGAGTATATATGTTTAATGTTTGTTGGTAATGATCTAGGAGTTTAAAACTCTTTTAGATAGGAGCTTGTACACAGTTACGGAACCAGAAATTTTGTGAGTGATTGGATAAGGGATGGAGGTAGGAGGGGGCGGATGGATATTGATACCAAAGTTTAAAAAAAAAATTCTCTCATTAAAAAAGGGCATTTAAATTTAAAAAAAAAAAAATTCTGGTGGGAGGGAGAGATGTATACCCCCTCCTCTCCTTTGCATCCATCTTCTCTCCTCTGCATTTGAGGAAGTGGGGGGGAGGGAGGGTGTTGCATACCTCATCCCCCCCTCCCTCTCCTCTACATCTGTCACTGCTTGTATATTAATGAGACATTTAAAACATTAATACTTTTACATAAGCTCAACTGAATGATTAGCACTGCAACAGTTAATATTATATGATTTTTTAAAATCATTACTAATTTTCGCAAAACTGATTTAGAACTAATGCAACATAAGAGTATATGTTGCACTAATTAGAGTCTAATGTTGCTCTAGCTCTAAATAAGTTTATACAGAATTAGTAATGATTTTAAAAGATCATATTATATTGACTGTTACCGTGCTAATTATAATAATTAGCACGGTAATATGTGAGATTAAAATATCAACATTCAGCATCACCTTTTCAGAAAGAACAGAAAGACTATTTTGGGAAGAAATACATAAATTTGCTAACAGACATGCAATTTTCAAACAAAAAAATTAATAAATAGTATAACATTGTAATAAAGTTTTTTTGATACCACTAAATTAAAGGTGATGCATACTCCATACCCCCCCCCCCCTTTATAGATTAATAAGACATTTAAGGCATTAATATTTTCACAAAACTAGACACGGTTAGCTTAACTAAATTTAGGTTTTCTCAATTGTGTCCAAATTAATTTCAACGTTTTCTGAAAGAGTATATTTTACTGATCACTATGTATATAGTCCATTAAATCAGAAAACTCCTATTAAGTCAGGGGCGGATCTAGGATTTATTTCTCCTTTGGCAATTTTTTTTTTAAAAAATGACCACCCCCAAGCTTCAAAACCAAATTTCTCTCAGATACCAAATTGGCGATAGCATCCCTTAATAAAAATAAGAACGCAACTTCTTTAGTAATTTTATTTAAAATAGTCTTTGTGATGTTCAGATTAGAATCAGCGCTACCATCAGCGCATCATATAACGGGTGGCCCAAGATAAATGGCATAGGTAGTATTTTTATTATAACTTAGTTACTTTTTAAGTTAGAAAAGTGATTTTTTTTTAAAAAGATTTATTATTAAATTCTCTACAAAATGATATGATTTATTTAATGTAAATAGTCTCCATTATATTTTGACATACGATATAAGCGATTGGTCCAACTAGTACAACTTTCTAAAGCTACATTTACTCTAATGTTTTTTACAGCTCGTTTAAGTTCTTGAATTAATGTTAATTTTGATTTAATTTTATTCCATTTCATTTGGTGAACGAGTTCATCTCATATTGAGTAATCTAAAGGATTGAGATCGGGGAATTATGAGGCCAGTGGTTTTTGTCAATAAAAGCAGGAAATTTATCATGACACCATTGTTGAGTTAAATTATGCGTATGTGAGGTTGTTCCATCTTGTTGAAATGTCCAATCATCACCAAACATCTCGTTTCCATATTTCAAGGCCACTGGCAACACTTTTTTTATATACCAGTCATGATTTACTGTATCTTTGTCCAAAATAACCAGTGGTGTAACATCTTTTGAACAAGCTCCCAACTAAACCATTACCTTTTGAGGGAATTTTTGTTTCTGTTTAATACCAACATCTTTATCAGCTTCATTACGATTAGTGGACCATATGCGATCATTTTAGGCAAGGTACATACCATTTAAATCAAACAATTTTTCATCTGAAAACAGAATTTTCAGTGTTTGTTCTTTTTGAAAATGGTTTCTTATCCAACTTGCAAATTTAATTCTTTTGACTTTTTGACCATTTGTAAGCAGTGGTTCAACTCTGTGTTTGTATGCCTGCAAATTGAGATCCTTTTGAAGTATTCTTTGAACACTGGTTCTCGAGATATTGAGTTCATTAGCTAATTTTCGAGATAAAATCCTCTTTTTACGTTTCAGACGATTTCTGATTTTTTGAATGTTTGCATTTGTTCGAACTGATCTTGGACCACCTAATGGACATTTCAACTCGATAGAGCCTGTCTATCTTATCATTTAACACCACCGATTAATTGTACGGAACCCAATGACACCCTTAATATCAGCAAATATTTTTGATGGACCATCACCATTTTGGTATTTAGAAAGTACAAGCTTTTGCAAATCTTTAGATTTCATTATCTACAATTAAAAAACCATAAAACAAAGCCATCAAGACAGATTTATAGAGAATTTAATGATAAATCTTTTTAAAAAAATTTCACTGTTCTAGCTAAAAAAATAACAAAGTTATAAGAAAAATACTACCTATGCCATTTATCTTGGGCCACCCGTTAGCATCAGCGCTAACAATGGTCTTTTTTTATTTGCTGATTTTTAGCCAATTTTGAGGATTACTAATATCATTATTCACATATGACCAAAGATATTTTTCTACAGTCAAATAATAGATTTAATGGAACTTTAATTATTCTGCTTAAAAAAAACTATTTACCTTTTTAAACTATTCATTAAGTTGCAAAATGATAAGAAAACCAAGAGCTTTATAAGTAAAGACAATTTTTTAAATTAAAAAATGATGCATACTCCATACCCCTATCTTTAAAATGTTATCATAAGAAAAAAAATTGTATTTACCACTGTTAATTATATCATTAAATATTGGATGTTTTGAATAAAAATCTGGATTAACAAACAACTCCATTGAGGTAAGAACCCTTAAAATATCAACTAATGAATTATTTCCTACAATAACTAATTATACTGAGCTGTAGAGACAGTTACCAGATGAAGTTGATCTAAAATGAATTTAAAAACTTACTTTTACAATTAAAAATTACAATACTTACATATATATATGTGGTTTTATTATTAAAGATTTCTTGATATATATATATATATATATATATATATATATATCAGGAAATCCGTAATAATAAAGCCACAAAGTAGCTTTTGCAGTTGATTTATAGTTCAGATTGAAACATTACTTTATAATCTGTAAAATTAACTTATGCTGTGCCAGCGAAATATAAACAACATGCTATGCATAATAAAACCTCTGATTAAATAACTTAATGTAAATAAAGCAGTATTGCTTTATTTACATTAAGTTATTTAATCAGAGTATAAGCAAATAATAACTTACAGAATAGGTACAAGTTTATTCGATTTTGCATTTTTGCTTAAGTATGCTTCTGCGCAGATATTTCGCTTTAGATGAACTTGATTAATTAATAGATGCAAGTTTTCTTCAGTTATAAAACACAGAGAATAAACTTCAAGGGACAACTTCTTGTTAATCTCCTCAAGAGTTACTATATCGCTTCTCTCTAAAGCAATTTGTACATTATCAAAAACATTAGATATCTTAATTTAGAAATTCCAACAGCAAAACCCTAACCTAGTCTGACAGATTTATTTAATTTCCTGACTATTTGTGCCTAAATTATAACTCAATCGACCAAATTTTAATTTAAGCAACCATATTTACTTTATTTCCAGACTTTTTAAGCCTAAACTAAAACCCAACCAGTCAAATTTTAAGCCAATCAGGCTAATTTTTATAATTTCCAGACTTTTTAAGCCTCAGATTAGGCGAAATTTGTTTCGCCTTATGCATAAAAAAGCCATTTGCCTGATCATAGTTTTTAACACTATCGCTCATTTCCGCGGTTTGCAACCTTGTTGTTTGCCAACTTTGTGCAACCATAAAGAATAAAAAATTCTGAAGTTTCAAAAATGTAAAGTAAAATACACTTTAGTTATAATACAATACTTCTCCTTAGGCGGCCGCCTAATCCGCCGTACTGTAGATCCGCCACTGTAAGTAATTATGGTATTTTTATGATTTTTTTGCGCCTTTTTTTTCTTTTACGACCATCTTTAATCCGCCATTTTTTCTGCCACAAATTTAATTGCAAAAGACAATCATAGAACAAATTTTGTTTAAAAAAATGTTAAGAATCGGTAAATCACATCCTCAGACTATTTTAGATCATCACAAGAACAGAGAAAAAGTATGTCTTTTTTGTGGTCGCAAATGTCATATGAAAATAAACAGCCAAAGCCATATAATTTCTAAATTTCAGAGCTCTTTTTCGGATTATAACATTTTTGATGATCGATACCCAACTGGATTGTGTCCAAGGTTGGTATACTTAATGATTTTTAACTAAATAAATATATATAAAAAGTATATATGTCATAAACGTAAAACCATTCACATAACTGAAAAATTGGATACCGTAAGATTGGGTGGCTTTAGCACTACGGGATGACTTGAACCCAAGCAAAATTTTGTTTAAAAATGGTTTAAAATTGATACTTCAAGGTATGCCGGTTAATGTTTAGTAGAAAATTGTGGGAAATTTATTATTTATTTAGTCTAACTTAGTTTAATTAACTCGAGTCTTTGTGACATTATTGTAAGTTGCACTTTAGAAGAAGCACCTAAAATCCGAATTTTTTTAGGTGTGTAAACTTTTAAATCGATAGCAGTACCTGCAGAAGGTTTTTAATTGGAATATACACTGAATTAATTTTAAACCATTAGTGTTTGATTCTATCTTGTTTTGAAAGCTTAACAGTTTATTACTTTTTTGCAATTGAGATTAAAACAAAATAGGTTGTCTTTGGCCCACTACATAGGGTGACATTGGCCCGGGCTAAAGTCACCCCATGTATTAGAGTAAACCTTTTTTAGTGATCATTTATAGATATTATGGTAGTTACTATGTTGGAATGAAAAATTTTGTTGTAGTAATGCATTAGAAAATCAGTATAACAGTTTGTATTAGTAAATAGCGAAATTTGTTTAGTTCTTAGTTTAAATATGCCACAAAATTACAAGCCAAATCGTGGAAAAAGAAAATATGTTATTTATACTTTAGAACAGTTAGACAATGCATTAAAAGAATTAAAGAATGGTTTAACTACTCAACCACAAGCAGCTTTGAAATACGATATACCAAGATCAATATTAAAAAATAAAATTAAACAGACATATCCTAAAAAGTATGGTGGTCAGCAAATATTTACATCAAAGGAAGAAGACGTGTTTAAGGCATATGCAATAAAATCATCTGAGTTTGGTTTTCCTGTTGATAAATATGATTTAAGATGCATAGTAAAAGGGTATTTAGAGAAAAGGCGTCGTTATACCTCAGTTCAAAAATAATTTTCCAGGTGGCGATTGGATTCGATCTTTTTTAAAAAAGAAATCCAGAACTCACAGTAAGATTTGCAAGCAACATAAAGCGAAAGAGAGCAGAAATAGGAACGACTGTGATTGATAAATACTTTATAAATCTATCAAATGAAAAAAGTAATATATCACCTGATAATATATGGAATTATGATGCAATCTCAGTGGTGATCCAGGTAAAAAAAAAAAAATTAACAAAGAGTGGATGTAAGTAACCTGAACGCATAATTAAATCTACAAAGACCTCGTTCTCTGTAATGTTTTATGGCAATGCTAATGGTGAATTGCTACCACCTTATGTTGTTTACAAAGCTGAGTCGTTATGGAATACATGGATGGAACATGGGCCACCAAAAGCACGTTATAACAGATCAAAAAGTGGTTGGTTTGACTCAACATGTTTTGAGGACTGGTTTTTCTCTTTACTTCTTCCAAGACTTAAGAAGGCTCAAGGAAGAAGTGTCATTATAGGTGATAACGTATCTTCACATTTGAGCATTGCAGTACTGGATGCATGTCAAAGCAATAACATAGAATTTGTGGCATTACCAGCAAACTCTACACATCTCACGCAGCCATTAGATGTTGCCTACTTTAGACCTATGAAGATTAACTGGGGCAAAATAATATGTGAATGGAAGAAGAAAGGAAAAGGAAGGAGAGTTGCTTCTCTTCCTAAAGATGAATTTCCTAGACTTTTAAACCGTTTAATTACCAACTTAAATGAACATAACCTTAGAGCTGGTTTTCGCAAAACTGGAATTTTTCCATTAGACAAGTCTCAAGTGCTTTTTACGACTACCATGTTGTAATGTAGGTTTAGAGTCAACTACTGATTTATTAAGCCAATTATTTTTAGATTATTTATGTAAGTCACTGGATGGTCCCTCAGATGGTTCTAAAAAACCAAAGCGACGTAAAGTATGTGCTGTCCCAGGTAAAAGCTTATGTTCAAAAGATATTTCATCTTGTGTTATAAATGAAAATAATAGATTAAATTCAAATAATGTAGATACACCTATCAGTATTATAAATGCAATTGAGACAAACAACATTGACTTTGCTGGCCAAAGTACAAATACTGGAACTACTGAGACTTCTAACCTAATTTTTGCGGATGTAAGTTTAGTCGTAGAAAGTCATACGGAATCTTTAGATCATTTAACATTAGGCAAAAAGAACTTTAAAAATATTGATAAAACAAAAAATGTTTGTAAAAAGGAGAAATTATTAAATCTTGTAGAGAATTGTTATGTAATTGTTAAATGCAATGAAGAGTTAAATCCTGGACAGGTTTGTTTATTTATATTAAATTATTTATATTTAGCTAATCAATTAGTAAATTTTATAACTAATTATTTTAATAACTAATGTTATTTAATGTAATAACTATTGAATATTTTTAAAGTAACTTTCGAAATTATTTTTTCTGCAATTGAAAAAATTAAGAAAAAATGGAGCAGAAATTACTATTATGGAAAAAAATGGACTTAACTGGAAATGGTCACTACCAGCAGTGCAACTTTTTTTGCCCCAGTCTGAAATAGTCGGTTTTATTGAGGAACCAAAGAAAATTTCGAAAAGAGGAATTTATTCAGATCCAGAACTTTTTCACTAAATTTTTTAAAACATTTATTTAGTCATTTTTGTTTACTTTATACCTAAACTGTTTTGTTTACTTGGTACCTATACTTGTTTAGTTTGTACCTATATTTTATTTACTGTATACAAGAACTTTGTTACTAAATCTTTTTTTGTCACTTTATTTTTGTAAATTTATTTTCTTTGCCTAAATATTGTTGTTTTTATTGTTGTTTTGCTTCCTTTAGTCCCTTTTTTTCAGGGTTGGGCCAAAGTCACCCTAACACACAGGGCGACTTTGGCCCACCATTTAAACCACCCAAAAGATAATTCAGGTAAATAATTTTCAAATGGGAGACAGATAGTTCTTACTGTCCTTTCTATGTACTTCTAATAGTACTTAGTGTTTGAGGAAATAACTTTTGTGGCTTTCATGCAATAGACATTAAGGTGCAAAATGGGCCAAAGCCACCCAATCTTACGGTACCTTGTTGAACTCAAAGAAATAAGATTTGATAAATGAATCATATCTCATTTTGCTTGGTACTAGCATATTTTTATCTTTTTAAGATGTAGAGGTATAGTTGAAAAAACAAATGTTGTTGATCTCAGGCAGAAAATTAATTTTGACATTGAATGGTCAAAGATGACTATCCCGGCTAAAACACGAGATGGGTAAAATGTTATTTTATTTGTATATCTTTTGTAAAGAAATATAAAATTATAATTTTTGTATAATTTCAGGAAACTAAAAACTTGCAGCTGTGAAATATGCAAAATCGCAAGAACGCAGGGAAGGATACCAAAGAAAAAATTTGGTATAAAGAGTTTTAAAACGGCATCTCTTAGTCCGCGGTGTAGTTCTTGTCTGACTAAAGTTAAAAGAAGATTGCATCATAAATGCAATGCAACAACGCTCAGGTAGAAAACGTGTAATTTTTTTTTTCAGAAATAACATATCAACTGCATCCGGATATCAAGGTATTAGAAAAACCGTATTAGTTTGCGTTACTAACAGAGAGATAAGTGAAAGAAATGTTAAGAATAATAAATCAAAAATGATAATTTTAATTTAAAAAAAACCTTTGTAAGCTTTTGAACCTATAACCTTTTTACAAAAGTAAAGTTGTCGAAACCTTTTTCATTCAGTCTCTATAGTTTTGTACCTTATTTAGATGTCAAGGAACAAATGGCTTCTCACGTTATTAAAGAAAAGCTATGTAGTGAAAGTGGTAACACCATTTCATTGAAGGCAGGAGGTAGTAAACTGAAACTATCTATTGGATCTGAGAATACTCCAAAAACAACCAATTTTACTCACAAAAATCTTCTTTATATTCAGAATTCTCTTTCCATTAAATGATAAAACTTGCTAATATGATAAGGTAAAATCACAATACTAATGCAAATTTAATTCTGCACAATAAAATGATATTTGGTGTAAAACTTATTAGACTGTGTCTCTGATTTGGACAGTTATCTTCTCCCATTATTTACCGAAGAAAATATTTTATTTGAATTTAAAAACAAAGATGAAACTTTGGAATATAAAAATATTACGGTAGCGTACTGCAATGATGCTACTCTTTTTGTTAAGCTACTCCTGGATCTTCGATGTGTTAATTCTAAGAATCAGTTGCTAAAAATTGCTGTTGACGGGGAAGTGGTTTTATCAAATTTTGTTTAAATATAGTTAAACTCAATGAAATTTTTGAAAACTATGGCAAAGTTGAAATAGATTAACTTAAAACAAAACCGGTAACAGCTTGCAGGTTTTTATATAAGCATGGTCTCGAAAAATATTTAAAGATTCGTCAGTAAATGCTTCATTTCTTCTTCTGGTAGCTCCAGAAATCCCAGAAAGATATTTAAACAATAAAATATTATTTGAAAAATTAAATCTTGAAAAAGTTGACCACATTGGGGTATGCGACATAAAACTTAGTCAAATTCTGAAAGGTATATCTCCAAGTAGCAGTTCAATTCATCCCTGTTATGCATGTGAGTGGGATTGAAGAGAAACTTGGACAAATGCTCCATACAGAACTTTCGAGAGCTGTCAAAACAACTATACAAAATTCAAAGAATCTAGTTCAAAACCTAAGTGTGCACAACATTTTAAGAATTGTGTAACCCTGAATTAGTTCATCAGACTAATATCGAAAATTCAAAAGCCTGCTATAAAAATTTGATGTTGGAATATGGTATTACTTTAGCGCCATAATTTCATATCCTATTCAATCATGTATCTGAATTCTGTAAAACAAAAAAAATGGGCCTTGGAGTTTATTCGGAGCAATCATGAGAAAGTGTTCACTACCTCTTCAAAACTGCCTCGTGGAACCGGTACAAGGTGTCCGCAAATAATTCTAATTATGGACATAATTTAATAAGGGCATTAGGTTCATATAATGGAAAACATCTTGTTTCTTTTGGACATGTTGATCTAAATGTTGATATTTTTTAGTGATTCAATTCAAGAAGAAATAGTTTTTAATTTTATATTTGTAAATATTTTGATGATTTAAAACATTCCGATTATGTGATTATTCACTCTAGTTTAAGAGTGAATAATCACATAATCGGAATGTAATATAACACAATAACATCTGTATTATTCATTTCAAATAAATTGCCTGAAACTTTAACAATAAAATTTTGAATAAAAACATGGCGCAAAACGCTTGCAAAAAAAAGCGCAAAATAAAAGGCGCGAAAATTTTTTTAAAATGTCATAATAACTTGATTGGAGTTTTCTGATTTGGTGGACTATATACATTGTGGTCAGTAAACTATACTCTTTCTGAAAACGTTGAAATTAATTTGGACACAATTCAGAAAACCTAAATTTAGTTAAGGCTAACTGTGTCGATGTAGTTAAGGCTATTTTAAAATATTTTAGAGTCTGTATGTATTTTGTTGACTACGACATATTCCCGTTAAATGATCACGTCTGTCAATTTTGCAGTATCATAAAATATAAATGCTTGTAGCAAAAAAATACAGATCAAAAATTGTTTTTTTTTTTTTTAAATCTAAAAATCCCAATCGCTTGTCCAAATTTGAGTAAGCTTTTAAATAAATACGTTTTTTATGTAAAGCAACAACAAAAAGCAATATATTTACCAGAAATATAGACGTTTTACATAAGAATGTTATTAGTTATAAAAAATATTTTTACAGTCTACATTCTGGATGGTTCACTCTCATATCTAGGCTAGAACGAGGAGAGCGACCATAAACAAAACAAAACAAAAGAAAAAGAAAAGAAAAAAAAAAAGAAGCAAATAAATTAAATAATACACTCACAGAAGGTTACAATTAGTCTACATTCATATTTGAATCTTATATATTTTTTATGGTGATTTATCTGTTATCACCAGTGATACTACTGTTGTTTCTATTTATTTTGATGTAGCAAGTAGTAATTTAATTTGGTTTTGAGAACATATTTTTAAATGTTGCTAAAAGGGATTGATTTTAATTTATTTTGAATTTGATTCCAGTCCATTAATGCAGAGTATTTGAAGGAATGTTTGCCGTAGGATTTTGTATTATATTTTTGCACACTCAGTGCACCTCTGCAAGAATTTCTTGTAAGTTGACAGCTTATTGTACTGCGTAGAGTAAACCATTTATTAAATATAGGAGGTAGCTTTTTGTTTAGGCAGCTGTGAATAAATAAATAATTTTCAATTTTGATTATATCATGCAGTTTTAAAATTTGTAGTGTGTTAAAAGATGGGAATGTATGTGAATTATTTGGTAGAAATTCAATAACCCTGACTGCTTTTTTCTGCATGATAAATAGGTGATTTACAATACTTATGTTTTGACTCCATCATAGAAGGCAATATGTGAGATGAGAGTGAAACTCTCATCTCACATATTGCCTTCTATGATGGAGTCATATTTCGTCTAGCTTTATACCCAAGTACTAATAGGAGTAGTTTACAAATTTTTTGCACCAAAGTTTTTTTCCCATTTAACTTAATTTTGAGCTGCTGATCTAATTTTTTGTGGCGACTTTTAAATAATATTAAATCAGTTTTTTTGGAGTTAAGGGAAATTTTGTTGGCATTTAGCCAGAGGCATAGTTTTTTAAGATCATAGTTAACATGTTCGTTGATTTTTTTTATAGGCTTATTAAAATAGAGAAGGTTTGTGTCATCTGCAAAGTGTTGGACTCTACAAAGTTTTAAAGCATTTTTAGACATGCCTTTTATATAAATAAGAAACAATAAAGGGCCTAGGACAGATCCCTGAAGAACACCTACTTTGGTATCATTTAGGTCTGAGCTCATCCCACTAATGGATACTAATTGAATTCTATTAGTAAGGAAAGATTTGAACCACGAGTTTGAGACTCCTCTAATACCATAGTAAGATTATAAAGTAAAATGTCAATATCTACAGTGTCAAATGCCTTTTGAAGGTCAATAAAAATGCCACATCCAAACATTCCTTCATCCAGAGAATCTTTAACTTTTTCTGTTAGACTTAATAAAGCAAGTGATGTAGAGTAGTTTGTTCGAAAACCAAATTGTAATTCACAAAACAGTTTATTTTCATTGAAGAATTTGTATAAGCGGTTAAACATTAGCCTTTCAAGAATTTTATCAATGTTGGAGAGGAGAGAAATTGGCCTATAGTTTGATATTAATAGTTTTGAATCAGTTTTACAAATACAACTTAGGCAGTTTTTAAGTTTTCTGGGAAAATACCACTTGAGAACAAGATATTAAAAATGTTAGAAAGAATTCTTGAGTTTCGTTTTTAATAGTTTTAGAATTTTAACAGGCAGGTCATTTGGTCCAGAAGCTTTATTTGCGTTGTTAATTGAAGAAAAAGAGTTGATAATTTTGAAAGTCCATGTTCGTCAGTAGGTTTTATAAAAAAAAAGATTTGAAAAGGATTTGATAAGTAATATGTGAAATGATTCATGGATGAAGGAATTGTTGCTTGGGCATCCTTACCAATGTTAGTAAAGTACTTGTTGAAAGCATTACAAATATCAAACGGGTTTGTTATTGTTTTATTGTTATGTATGATTACATTAGAAGTTGTTTGAGAGTTACTTTTAATATTAATAATGTTTTTAATGCCTTTTCAGGTTGCTTTTATATTTTTTATGTTTTCAGTAAAATAATTATCATAGTATTTTTTTTTTGCTTTCTTCAAGTTTAGATTGAGATTTAGATAAACAACATCATAGTTTAATACGATCTGTTCTGATCGTTTATTGAAGCTTTTTTCTTAATTATTAGCTTTTTCTTGGTCGAAATTCTAGTATTTTTTGTGAAAGTTGATAGAAATATTGTATTTTGATAACTATATATAGTTAATATACGTCAGAATTAATTAGAACTAGGACCTATAGTAAATTAAAGCACTATTTCAAAAGATTTTAACTAAATTCATGTTAACGCTGATGAGCGAAAGTGATCTAAAGACTCCAAAATGGCGTTCTTTAGATTTATTATTAGGAGTACTAAAAAGGCTTTATTATATGAAAAAGAGAAACGTTTCTTCCAATATTTAAAAAACCTGAAGCAAAAAAAATTATAACATCTAAAGCTTTTTGTTTGGACATAATACGCTTATAAAATCATGCAAATTTCAAGTAAGAGAATTCGAATAATTTGTAAATTGCCTTAACTACAGCTCAACTGAATAATAATTATTATTCAAGCAGTGACTGATGCAGAGGAGAGGAAGAGGGGGGGTTATGGGGGTATGCATCACCTCTAATTTAGAGGTATCAGAAAAACATCTTGATTACAATGTTATACAATTTGTATATAAACATGCTTTTTAAGAGTATAATTTTTTTGTGTAAAAAATACTTGTCTGCGAGCATATTCATGTATTTCTTACCAAAATAGTCTTTCTGAAAAGGTGATGCTGCATCTCTTATATTGTATCATTACCAACACAGTGTTTATTTTATGGAATAGCTTTTTGCATTTATAGCACACAAAATGATATATGATTGCAAATGAATGTTTTCAGAATTTCAAAGCAACTTAATTTTCATAATTGCTAAAGTTAAGTTGTTATTTAGATTTTAAATAACTTTTTAAAAAAGAAATCTATGCATCAGGAGAGATTTATACTATAACGTTTTATTTCAAATGTAAAGCAAATTATTATATTTTTAACTTTCTATTGTTTTTAAAATTTGCAATTTAATTGCAGCAATTAAATTACATAATTAAAAAAAACAACAATTTATGAAGTATTAAATTTGTGTTTGTCATCTTTTTAATAAAGATCGTAGAAAATTTTGCATTAAAAACTTTGTTTTCATTTTATTATGTTTGTTTGTGTTTATATTTTTATTATGTTCATTAGTGTTTATAAAAAAAAATCATTTAATTAATATAAATGTTTTTGAACAATGACTAATGTTTTGCATACAACTGTACGATGTTGGCAGTGGTTTTAAGTTGTTTTTTTTTAATTATTTTAGTTTAATATGGGGTTACATTTGTGATAAATGTGGAATAAAATTATCAATAATTTGGAGTATTGTGGGTCTCATAGTTTCAACACTGATATTTGGGTTTAGCAGCAGTATCACATGGTGTCTTTTATCAAGATTTTTGCAAGGCCTTTTTATGGGTATTTTTTGATTAACCTTATCCTATATAAATGTTGTAATATGAAAAGATATAAACTGAATAACATTTATTCTTTTCTTTTTCAAAACTTATAACTAGTATTACTTCTTAAAAATGTGTCCTAAATTTTTTTTTATATAATTACTTCAATTTTATATATGCACAATTATTATACATGTACAATTTTGTATAATACAAATTGTTCTAGGTAATTAAATAAAAGTTAGATTTTTATATATATGTTTTTTATTATTAATTGTTAATTATCATTATTGCTATTATTATTGTTTATTTATAGTATTTATATATTTATAAATAATGTTTATTATAATTTATTAGTTATTAATTTAAATAATTTTTAGATTAATTTCTTAAATTTAAGTTTTAATTTATAAAAAATTTAACGTCTTCTCAACTATAAAAGTTCTTTTTAAACAAAAATTTTCTTTATATGTTTCTTTATTTGTTTTTCTTAGAAACCTTGTTTGCCAATATTTGAGTTGTGAGATGGTTATAGAAACTAGTAACAAAAAAGAGTAGTCTAATAAATTGTATGGTCCCCTCAGATTTAGGATGGTGATTATGTATAGTATTGTTAATAAAGTGAATCTTTTTTTTTTATACTTCTCTTTCAAGTCTGTAACTTCAAACTTGGAGAAAAAATATCTCTGCACAGAGAAAAATGGATGCAGACTAGAAATAGTTAGATATAAAGTATTAATTAAGTAAGTAGGTAACCCTAAAAAGATATAAAGTCAGATATAAGTAGTAGTTAGAAATTTTGGCTCATAGTCAAGAGATTCAAAGTTCAAAGCCACCCTATGACCCTGGAGGGTCATAACTTAAACAATCTAAGTAACACATTCCAAGATATTTCTGCTTTAATAAACTAAACAATCCGCAAAAAGAATAATGTTATTTTTGTGCAAAATATTGTTTTGCCTTATGGCAAAATTGGCTTTGCCGAATTTGCCTCTTCTTGCTCAAATATTTTAAAGCCATTAGGCTGGGTGAATAAAAAACAGCAATTGCTTTTACTTAGTGTTTTCAGAGTAACTGCTCAGCTTTACGTGAATAAAAGTTTGGGCAAAATTGCTCAAGTTTTTATTCTTGTAAAGCTGAGCAATTTATTCCAAAAATGCAGAGAAAAAAGCAATTGGTTTCTTTGTTTATTTGGCCTATTTGCTTAAGTCAATAAAAAAGACTTTCCCCAAACTCAAGTTTACTAGTTTATTTTGAGGCATTGAAAAAATCCAGGTATTGCATTTAGTAAATTTTAAAAGTATAATATTTTTTTGTCTGTGGATTAGATATAGCTATTTTAAGTTTGCCCCCAACCAACAAAAATCCGCCATTTTTAAAAATGGTTTTGGCCTTAGCTTCTGTTATATGTGTGTTGGAAAGCTGAAAATTTGTGCCTTTACATTTTTTTGGGCCAACAAATCCAATGAAACAACTTAAAATATTTAAAAACGAACATAACACCTAAAATTTAAATGTTTACCACAATTTTACTGGGGTGAGTCCAATCACAAAAATGCTGATGTAGTTCGATTTTTTTTTTTTTTTAGAATCTGTCCTGAATAGTTAAGTTATAGTTATTACAAAGAATTGGAGAGTGGTCTTTTTAAAACAGAAATAAAAACATGGTCAAATCTACTTAAATTTAATGTTGAAAAACTGGTATTTTGATAAATAAAGCGAGAAAAAAGTTTGACAGTTTTTTAAGTGAAACAGTTTCGGCTATATTGAAATGTTCTTTTAGATGTTGTTGTTTAGATATGCTGTTTATGCTTTTTAGTAGTTTTATTATTTAGAAATGTTTATAATGTTGTAAAATTAAAGAATGCTCATTAATGATGTAAAATTTTCTAATCCTGAACAACTTTGACCTCATGAACACATTGAATGAATCATACATTTTTTATACATCTTTTTTAGGAATAATAAATAATAGTATATTGATAAAATGGAATCTTGTGGATTTGGAAACATTTTAATTGATGAATTTCATAAAATGTGTTTCATTCGAAAACAAGGATGAAAACATTTTTGCAATCTAGAAAAGGATTTTCAAGATACTTATATTTGGAGGTCTGGCATGCTTGAGACTACATCATACGAAGAAATAAAAACTGTTTGTTATAATCATGAGCAGGTTTTAGGAAACATTTTTCTACTAAAGAATGATAAGTATTGCAATGTTTTAAAAAGACACAAAAAGAGGGTAAAGGTAATATGTATATATATATATATATATATATATATATATATATATATATATATATATATATATATATATATATATATATATATATATTTAAACAATTTTAAAGTGTATTCTACAAAATAGAGTGCTCAATGTTCTTAAGAGAACAAAGCATTTATAAATTAGTAGAAAATCATTTAACAAAAATTTTTTCTCATTTTACATTTACAATTTCAATATATATATATATATATATATATATATATATATATATATATATATATATATATATATATATATATATATATATATATATATATATATATATATATATATACATACACATAAATATTAATTTAGAAGCAGAGTATAATGTTTATTAAAAGTTAATAATTTTATTTTAAGTCAAACAACCATATCTCCGGCTTGTAACCCTAAATCCAAAATGGCTTGTAACCCTAAATCCAAAAATCTAGACTGTAAACCAGGATAGAAATTTTGTCGCTCATGTATTCAGTTTTTGTCAAATTGAAAAACTTAAAGTTGAACCATTTAAAAAAAAATTCAAATATTAACACTTACACCTGAATCTTGGTCAAGAAAATACACTTCAGAATATTTTGAAGTTTCTGAACATCTTATATGACGTGCTAGGAAACTTAAAAGTGAAAACGGAATTCTTACTATACCTTATAAGAAAATAGGCAAAAAAATACCTGACTTTTTTACAGCTTTGGTTCAAGATTTTTTTCAACAAGATGAACATTCTAGATGCCTGGTAAAAAAAATTGTGTTAAGGTTAAAAGTGGTTCTCGACAACAACAAAAAATTATTGTTGAGCAACCTTCGTGAGCTTTATACTGATTTTAAAAGTAAATATCCTAATTTTAAAATAGGATTTTCAAGGTTTTGTAGTTTGTGTCCAAAATGATGTATTAGTGTGGGACCAAATGGTACACACTGTGTATGTGTTTGTATTTATCATCAACACTCAATATTGCTTGTAAATGCTATCTAATGGAATGTTACATACAAAGATTTAATGTCAAAGTTAGTTTGTGATACAAGCAATAATGGATGCATGGTTCATAGATATGCCAAATGTCCAGGTTATGATAACTTAAAGGCATTTTTAGATGAGGAGTTAATTGAGATTGACGAAGAAGAAGAAATTCAATTTAATCAATCGCAAAGTACTGATAGATTACAATTAATTACTCAGACAGTTAACTTATCTGAATATAAAAAACTAGTTGTTTCTCACATTAATCAACTAACTTCACATTTATATAGTGCTAAATGCCAAACTCGCTATTTGAAAGAGTTAAAAAATAATTTAGGTTACAATGAATGTATTATGCAGGCAGATTTTGCAAATTCTAAAAGAAAATTTCTAAAACAAATATTCAGCATAAGCCATTCTGTTTTTAAGTGATGACAATGATCATGATACATGTTTGTGTATGAATTTCAAAAGATAATTGTAGAGTACATTAAAGAATATTTAGTTGGTATCAATAAGATTTATTATTTTTCTGATGGATGTTCTGCTCATTGTAAAAACTATAAAAACTTTATAAATCTATGCCACCATAAGGAAGATTTCGAGATTACAGCTGAATAGGTATTTTTTGCAACCAGCCATGGAAAATCCATTTGTGATGGCATAGGTGGTACAGTTAAAAAAATAACAGCAAGAGCAAGTTTGCAAAGATCATTAGAAAACTAAATATTGACAGTTGATAATATGCTTGAGTTTTGCATCACCAATATAAACACAATAACATTTTATAAAATTACCAAAGAAACAGTTAATTCAAGGCGACAGCTACTAAAGGAGCGATTTGAAACAGGAAAAACTGTTCCAGGTACCAGAAGTTATCATCATTAATATACCCATTTCAAAATTTGAAATTAGTTTTAAAAGAGCAAGCGAACATCAATGTGTTGACAGATTTATACTGTCAAAAGCAGTAATATCTGATGTTCTAAATGTACTAAACCTAAATGATTTTGTTGCATGCATGTACGATTCCTTTTGTTGGATAGGCATGGTTACAGAGATAGATATTACAACAAATGATATTCAAATTAAGTTTATGCACCCTCACAGTCCTTCTCAAAACTTCATTTGGCCACAGAGAGATAATATCTGTTGGGTACCATTGTCGAGTTTAATTGCAGTAATCAAAGTCCCAACAACAAAAACAACAAACTAAGAGAAATAAACTTAAAAAAAAAAAACTTTTTTTTTAAGTATATTTGTCTTAGTTTGATAAAGATGAAACTAATGTTTTATAAGTAATAAATTTAAGTATACTTGAAGATGTTATAGTTTTTTAGGATCAGATTCTATAAAATTACAAAGAAAACAGAAACAGCTAAAACAACAACTAAAAGAACAGTTTGATGTTGCCAAATCAGTTTCAGTTACAAAACTGTCAAATTACACTCTTTTTTTTCTCGTTTAATTTATCAAAATGCCTGTTTTTCAGCACTAAATTTAAGTAGATTTGACCATGTTTTTATTTCTGTTTTAGAAAAGACCACTCTCCAAGTCTTTGTAATAACTATAACTTAACTATTCAGGGCAAATTCTAAAAAAAAATTAAAAAAAATCGAGCTACATCAGCATTTTTGTGATTGGACTCGCCCCAGTAAAATTGTTGTAAACATTTTAAATTTGAGTGTTATGTTCGTTTTTAAATATTTTAAGTTATTTCATTGGATTCATTGGCCCAAAATATGTAAAGATACAAATTTTCATCTTTCCAACACATATATAACAGAAACTAGGACCAAACCATTTTTAAAAATGGCGGATTTTTATTGGTTGGAGACAAACTTAAAATAGCTATATCGTTGGAACCGATTGAAATTAGATGTAAAAATTTTCAGAATGTTCATAATTTACTAAAATCTTTAAAGGGTTTAAAAAACAGCAAAATCTGAGACTTAGGGTTGCATGTCCTGGATGTTTTCACAAGGAATTGCCCAGAATATATATATATATATATATATATATATATATATATATATATATATATATATATATATATATATATATATATATATATATATATATATATGTATATATATATATAGAGTATATATATGTAGAGTTATATATATATAGATATATATATATATAGAGTATATATATATAGAGTATATATATGTAGAGTTCCACGCGGTTATTAAAACAAATCTCGTTTTAAAAAATAAAAATAATGAATTTTTTTTTACATTAATATAAGTATATATTATTAAATTTTAAAAAAAAATAATTAAAGAAAAAAAAAAAAAAAATTGAACAAGCTATTTATAGATTTTAAAGTAAACGGAAAAAGTATAATTTCATTTAAGAAAAAGTGTTTAACTTTCATTATTTTTTTAAAATCTTGTAGTGATCCAAAATTTTTTCCAATTAGTTTTAAATTGGTCGGCTGCAAAGCTGGTTTAATATGTTAAAGCACTAACATTTAATTTTTAGTTATTTCACGCGATATAAGCAAAATAGTTTCTTACACAATCATGATGCGTAGCTGACCGCTGGGAAGGAAAAGTTTTATTTTTTCATCAATTTAAATTTTTTTTTAAATCCTTGTCGATTATTTACGTCAACTAATTAGCCATATTAAGGTTTTGCAATAATTAAAAAAAATTGGCATCAAATAGTTAAAAAAAACCCACTCAACTTCCTATTGCGTAGCTGACTGCCAAAACTAAACATTTAAATGTCGCAAATTTTGTCAATTTTTTTAAATGCAACAAATAGTTTTGCCCAAACTATTTTGAACTTCAAAACATTTATAGTCAATTAGAAATTATTTAAAACTCCAAAGGACTTTATAGTCAATATAAAGATATGGAATCACTGCAGGAACCAGTTGCTTGCGCATCCAATGAAAATAAAAAAGGTGAGCATTGTGTTTTTATAGAGTTTTTAAGTAATTTTTACATTTATTTGAATGTTTACTTTTTTTATTACAGCTATAAAGATAAAAAATAGAAAAGCAATGAATCAAAAGAATGACATGAGTAGAAATCATGAAGAAAAGAAATTCAAAGCTAAAAAGAAAATATTAAAGAAATGCGTGCAAAGTTTATTATTCATTGTAATGTCAAGAACAGTCAATCGTCCGTATTTAAATTTAATATAGAATCAGCGATTCAAAAAGACTCAAATAAGGCTGTTATTCAAGTTGACTGGGCAGAAAATTATACTTGTATTTACCAAAACGAAACGCAAGCAGCTCATTTCGGTCAAAATCACATTTCTATATTTACATGTGCAGTTTGGCATCGTCAAATTAAATCTTTTGCGCTAGTTTGTGATTCAAGCGATCATACAAAATTATCTGTTGTTCCAAACATAAATAAAATTATCGAGCTTCTATCAGACGATATTACAGAAGTTCATATTTTCAGTGACAACGCAACATCACAATTTAAAAATAAATATATTTTGGCATCAATGAAAATTTTAGAAAAAAAGCATACAATTAAAATGCACTGGCATTTTTTTGCTGCAATGCATGGAAAAGGAGTTGTGGATGGAATTGGAGCCACTGTAAAACGTGTTGCCAGAAAAAATGTTTTAACTGAAAAATATATAATTTCTAGTGCTAGCGATTTGGCAGTCGCAACAAACAATTTAAAAATTACCGTTATATTACTGACTGATAAAGAAAAGCTAGAGATAAACAACTCTCTTGGTTTGAGCACCTTTTTTAAGAAAACAAAAAAAATTAAAGAATTGCATAAATGCCATTACTTTCAGGTTTTAGACGGTAACGTTGTAGGTGAGCAATTTCTTAATAAAAGCCATAAATAAATATTAGATTTGTTTTGCGTAGCTGATTGTTGCGTAGCTGACTGCATGATTTCTTAAAACGTTTTTTTTTTACCTGTTATTGTTATTCTATTGAAAGTCTTACTTATTTTTTTCAATACTTTTCAAGTTTTCTTGGGGTGACTTTTTTTGCGCAACTAAGCTCGGAAGGTTTATTCAGTTTATCCCTAATACATTTCGATCAACAATAACAGCTTACACGTTTAAAGAACTTCTAGTTGTTGCTTTTTAAATTATTTTAGTTGTTCAATTATTGTCCAAATACTTGATACTTTTAAAGCTCTGAAGATCAAAGTTCCAAAGTAAATGCAAGTAAAATGAATGTATTTATATACATCTTTGAGTTAAAAACGTTTATATAATAAGGTTGTGAACAGATAAAAATATCAAGAGTACATTTAAAAGGAAATTGTATTACCTACCCCCTAGCCCCATTATTTAAAAAAGTGAGAGTACTGAAGCTTCTAAAGCCCCCTCCCCCTTTTCCACCCCGGGGTCCAGGTTTCTTTTAATGTAAAATTATCTTTATAAACTTTATAAATAAATTTTATTGTTTCTAAATACAAGCTATAGATATAGTTTTAGATTTGTTTTGGGTTTTAATTTGAATTATAATAAAAATTCGCATGTTGCGTGGCTGATTGTTGCGTAGCTGACCGCATAGTTTTTTGAAAACTTTTTATTTGACGTGTAATTAATAT